>NC_041401.2:166914232-167186406 GCF_900747795.2 Erpetoichthys calabaricus | reverse complement strand
TATATATATATATATATATATAATGTGTATGTGTATATAATATATAGGTGCATCTCAAATTACAATATCATCGAAAAGTTCATTTATTTCAGTAATTCGATTCAAAAAGTGAAATTCCTGTATTACATAGATTCATTACACACAGTGATTTATTTTAAGTGTTTATTTCTTTTCATTTTGCTGATTATGGCCTACATGTAATGAAAACCCAAAATTCACTATCTCAGAAAATTAGAATATTACATAAGACCAATAAAAAAATGATTTTTAATACAGAACTGTTGGCCTACTGAAAAGTATGTCCATATATGCACACAATACTTGGCCGGGGCTCCTTTTGTATGAATTACTGCATCAATGTGGCATGGCATGGAGGCGATCATCAGCCTGTGGCACTGCTGAGGTGTTATGGAAGCCCAGGATGCTTTGATAGCGGCCTTCAGCTCGTCTGCATTGTTGGGTCTGGTGTCTCTCATCTTCCTCTTGACAATCCCCGATAGATTCTCTATGTGGTTTAGGTCAGGCGAGTTTGCTGGCCAATCAAACACAGTGATACCATGGTCATTAAACCAGGTATTGTTACTTTTGGCAGTGTGGGCAGGTGCCCAGTCCTGCTGGAAAATGAAATAAGCATCTCCATGAAGCTGGTCAGCAAAGGAAAGCATGAAGTGCTCTAAAATTTCCTGGTAGACGGCTGCACTGACTTTAGACTTGATAAAACATAGTGAACCAACACCAGCAGATGACATGGCTCCCCAAATCATTATTGACTGTGGAAACTTTACACTGAACCTCAAGCAACTTGGATTCTGTGCCTCTTCAATCTTCCTCCAGACTGTGGGTCCTTGATTTCTGAATGAAAAGCAAAATTTACTTTAATCTGAAAAGAGGACTTTGGACCACTGAGCAACAGTCCAGTCCATTTACTCCTTAGCCCAGTTAAGACGCTTCTGACGTTGTCTCTGATTCAGGAGTGGCTTGACACAAGGAATGCAACCGTTGTAGCCCATGTCCTGGGTACGTCTGTGTGTGGTGGCTCTTGAAGCACTGACTCCAGCCGCAGTCTGTGGTTATCCCTGTTTCTTGTGCACTTTTTTCTGCCACATTTTTCCCTTCCACTCAACTTTCCTTTAATATGTTTGGATAAAACAGTCTGTGAACAGCCAGCTTCTTTAGCAATGACCTTGTGTGGCTTATCCTCCTCGTGGAGGGTGTCAATGACTGTCTTCTGGACAACTGTCAAGTCAGCAGTCTTCCCCATGATTGTGTGGCCTACTGAATTAGACTGAGAAACATTTTTAAAGCCCAGGATGCCTTTGCAGGTGTTTTGGGTTAATTAGCTCAGTGGAGTGTGACACCAGGAGTCTACAATATTGAACTCATTCACAATATTCTAATTCTCTGAGATACTGAATTTTGGGTTTTCATTAGCAATACAGTAATCCAGAATCAGCAAAATGAAAAGAAATAAATATAATACAGTGTGTGTATGTGTGTGTATGTATGTATATAATATATAATATATACAGTGATCCCTCGCTATATCGCGCTTCACTCCATTGCGGATTTTAAATGTAAGCATATCTAAATATATATCACGTATTTTTTGCTGGTTCACGGATTTCTTTTTTTTTTTAAATATTTTTATTTTATTAATTTTCATTGTAATCATTCCATACAAACAGATCAATTTATAACCCAACAAATTTGAAGACAAATCAAACCCCACCCCTGAGAAGGAGAGCTTAGCTAAAGGAAAATTGCTTTAAGCTTTTTAATAAGGCAACATTAGACAAAAGAAGGGGAGAAGTAAATATCTATATAAATAAGAGATGGAGAAGGGAGTTAAATGCAATAATAGTTAATTCTCTTATTCTAAAATAATATTGATTAATCCTGCCAAGTTTTGAAAAAATTTTGTACAGATCCTCTAACTGAAAATTTGATTTTTTCCAATTTCAAATAATATAAAACATCAGTTTCCCACTGACTTATAAGAGGAGAATTAGGATTCTTCCAATTTAACAAAATAAGTCTGCGTGCCAAGAGTGTAGTGAATGCAATCACCGTTTGTTTGTCCTTCTCCAATTCAAGTCCATCTGGAAGGACACCAAACACAGCTGTTAGTGGGTTAGGAGGGGATTGTGATACTAAGGCTATCTGAGAGGCACTTAAAAATTTTTGTCCAAAATGATGTTAGTTTGGTGCAGGCCCAGACATGTGACCCAGTGAGGCAGGAGCTTGGTTGCAGCGCTCGCAGGTTGGATCCTGGCCTGGAAACATTTTGGACAGTTTTAAGCGAGACAGATGAGCTCGATATATAATTTTTAGTTGAATAATTCTATGCTTTGCGCATATAGAACTCGAGTGAATTCTCTGCTTTGCTACCTTCCACTCCTTTTCTGATATATTGATTAAGAGATCTTCTTCCCAATGTCCTCTTGGATCTTTGAAAGGTAGGGACTCTAATAAGATTTTATATATTGCGGAAATAGTGTTTGTTTCCTCGGAATTGAGCAGTATTTTTTCCAGCATTGTGGAGGGTGCAAGGTGGGGGAAATCGGGCAATTTCTGTTTAACAAAATTTCTAATTTGAAGATAGTAAAAGAAATGTGTAGCTGGGAGGTTAAATTTTGAACGTAATTGTTCAAAAGATGTAAATATGTTGTCTATATAAGATCTCTGAGCATTTTAATCCAAAACTTTTCCAGGTATTAAAAACTGGATATACTTGCGAAGGTTGAAAGAGGTGGTTCCCTTGCAGAGGTGCCACTGATAAAAGATTTTCCATCTTAAAATGCTTCCTAATTTGGTTCCATATTCTGAGTGAGTAAAGCACAATTGGGTTATTAGTATATTTGCGATAACTTTCATTTATTGGAGAGCAGAGCAGGGAATATAAAGAAGTACTACAGGATTTTACTTCTATTGCAGACCAAGCCTGTGTATGTGCATTTATTTGTGTCCAGGTTTTTTATGGCTTGTATGTTTGCTGCCCAGTAATAAAACTGAAAATTAGGTAAAGCCATGCCACCTTCTGCCTGAGGTCTTTGTAGGGTCGCTCTTCGGATACGTGGGTGTTTTGAGTTCCAAATGAATGAGGTTATTATTGAATCTAACTGTTTAAAAAACGATTTATTGATATATATTGAAATGTTTTGAAATAAAAAGAGAAGTTTAGGAAGGATATTCATCTTAACGATGTTAATTCTTCCGGCTAGAGTGAGATGAAGGGGTTGACCATCTATGCAAGTCTTGCTTAATTTTTTCCATACAGACGCCAAAATTTTGTTGATAAAGAGCTTTATGTTTACTTGTGATATTTACCCCTAGGTATTTAAACTGATCTGCTATGGTAAAAGGTAGGGTGTCTAATTTATTATTATATGCTTGTGAGTTCACTGGAAAGAGTATACTTTTATTCAGATTAATTCTAAGACCAGATATCTTTTGAAATTCTGTTAGTGCTGTTAAAACAGCAGGGACAGTGTTTTCTGGGTCCGATATATATAAGACCATATCATCTGCATATAAAGAAATTTTCTGTTCCAGTCCTTCTCTGACAATCCCCTTTATCTGATGAGAATTTCGGCAGTGAACCGCCAGTGGTTCAATAGCGATTGCAAACAACAGTGGCGACAAGGGACATCCTTGTCTGGTACCACGTTCTAGTTTAAAGTAGTCTGAGCAAATTTTATTAATACAAACTGAAGCTTCTGGACTGGTATACAGTAGTTTAATCCAAGCACAAATATTCGGGCCAAACCCAAATTTCTCCAATGCAGTGAAAAGGTAATTCCATTCGATCATGTCAAATGCCTTTTCTGCGTCTAATGATAGTAATATCTCTGGGGTGTTTGATTTTGCTGGTGAATATATAACATTAAACAAGCGTCGGAGATTTGAAGATAGATGTCGGCCTTTAATAAATCCAGTTTGATCTTGTGATATTACCGAGGGCAGCACTTTCTCTATCCTTCTAGCTAGGATTTTTGAGAGTATCTTAACATCATTATTCAGGAGTGAAATTGGTCTATATGAAGCACATTGTAACAAGTCCTTATTTTGTTTAGGAAAGACGGTGATTAATGCTTGTCGAAATGTTTGAGGTAGTATTTGGTGGTCTTTAGCTTCTGTAAATGTTACCAATAAGAGTGGAGCTACCTGAGTGGAGAATTTCTTATAAAACTCTACGGGGTAACCATCAGGGCCTGATGATTTCCCGCTTTGTAGTGACTTTATAGCATCTAGTAATTCTGTTAGCGTTAGAGGTTTATCTAGTTCCTCAGCACTTAAAGCATCTATTTGTGGTATTTGTGAATTATCCAGAAATGCATTAGATTGCGTGTTGTCTTCTTTGGGCTCAGTGGAATATAAAGACTTATAGTAATCTCTAAATGTGTGCATTATTTTATTATGGTCGATGATTTCTTCTCCATTCTTGTTGGTGATTACTGGTATTGCATTGTGAACTTCTTGTTTATGAATTTGTTGAGCTAAAAGCTTACTAGCTTTTTCTCCGTGTTCATAGTAATGCTGTCTAGACTTATAAATAAGTTGTTCAGTTTCTTTAGTTGTTAAGATGTTAAGTTCTGTATGCAGGGCCTGCCTTTTCCTGTGAAGAGCTTCACTTGGACGCCTGGCTTGTTCTTCATCTATTCTAGTAATTTCATTTCTTAGCTCTGACACTTTCTTGGTTTCTAATTTATTTCTATGGGAAAGATATGAAATAATCTGGCCTCTTAGGAAGGCCTTTAGAGTTTCCCAGAGTGTTGCTGCAGAAACCTCTGTAGACGTGTTTGTCTCTAGGAAGAAGCTGATTTGTTTGGATATAAATTCTGTGCAGTTCTCGTCTGCCAATAAAAGAGGGTTAAGACGCCATCTGCGAGGTGAGTACGAGGGGCTTATTGATTTTAGCTCCAAGACTAGAGGGGCATGGTCAGAGATAACAATTGTGTCATATTTGCATGATTTAATTGTAGGCAGGAAATTATTATCTATAAAAAAATAATCAATTCTTGAGTAGCTATAATGCACTGGTGAGTAGAACGAATATGTTCTTGAGTTTGGATCAAGAAACCTCCAGGGGTCTGATAAGTTGTGATCATTTAAAAACTGTGTAATTATCTTTGCAGTATTAGATGTCGTCCCCCCTGTCACGGGAGTCCTATCTAAGAGTGGATTTAAAACACAATTAAAGTCCCCAGCCATTATAATTTTATGAGTGTTCACATTGGGAATGGATGCAAATAGATTTTGCATGAATTCCTTATCATCAACATTGGGTACATAAACATTTATCAAAATCATTTTACTGTTATATAAGTTGCCCATGACCATCACATATCTCCCTTCAGGGTCCGACACTACCTCTGATGCTACAAATGGAACTGTTCTATGTATGAGAATTCCCACCCCTCTAGTTTTCTTTATAAAGCTAGAATGGAACATTTGGCCAGTCCAGTCTTTTTGTAATCTGAACTGATCCTTGGTTAGTAAGTGGGTCTCCTGTAAAAATACTATTTTAACGTTTAAGCCTGTTAGGTGAGAGCATACTTTCTTTCTCTTTAATTCGTGATTCAGGCCTTTAACATTCCAGCTCACAAAGTTAACTGTCCCATCATGGAGACATTGATTCTGAGTTTTTAATGTCATTTTATAGTTTTAATTGGTAATATGGCAGTTTTAATCTTAGTTTCAAGATTCCCCAGGAGTTGTTGCATGTTAGCCTGTTGCTGCATTGATATTTATAATTATAAGGATTATAAGAATAGATTAAATATAACCTGCTCTCCTTCTCTCCCCCCTTTATCCCCCCACCCCCCCATTTTGCCTCCCCACATGAGGCTAGACCCCACTTCGCGATGTTCCAGTCCTCTGACATACGAAGAGACAGAGCACGTCCAAAACAAAACAAACCCCACCCTGCAGTGGCGTTACAGAATTAAAACAGAGATATCTTTTACAGTTAAATCCTTAATACTATCTGCCGAAAATGTTCTCATTAACAATATTTAAGCTTGAAATAATCTTCAGCGCTTTTAAGTTAAGATATTAAGATTAAAAAAAAAAAAAAAAAAAACAACCCTGGGAGTGATTTTAAAAACTAGTCTAGGATAAACCTGGTAATTCCTACTGTAATAGTGTAATGGTAATAGTACAGTATAAATAGTAGAAAAAGCAATAAACCAAGGGTATGAAGTTAAACAGTCTACTTTAAGGTATAGTAAAATAAAATAAATAAATAAATAAATAAATTAATTAATTTAAAAAAAAAAAGGAATAAAAAAATAAATAAATAAAACGAATCCTACTTTAATCACTTCCACATTTTCACACTCACGTCTATAACTCTATAACTCTGATTAAAACATAAGCATATAACATATAAAGTCCAGCTAAAAACAAAAAAAAAAAAAAAAAGAAGAAAATAAGATGTATAATTATAATACCAGTCTCTTTAAACATGGATCCAGCGATCAGATCATAGGTCTTTCCCGTGCCTTGATAGAATACGGCTCTTTAATTTTAATTAACTTTCAAAAAAGTGTCGGAAACAGCTTCTTTAATTCTTTTTCAGCTTCTTCTTTGCTGAAGAAGATCTAATGTCCATCTTGAATTTCCACTTTCAGTTTGGCAGGATACAAGAGGCTGTATTTGATATCGGCTTCCCGTAGCATCCTTTTAATGTCGTTGTAGGATCTGCGTTTTGCAGCTGTTGATGGTGAGAAGTCGGGAAAAATACGAATAAGATTATTTTCGAATATAATCTCTTGCTTGTGTCTGAGAAGTGCCATCACATCAAGCTTACATCTTAGTCGTTCGAAGCGGACAATAAAAGACCTAGCTTTAAAGGCGCTTGGTATCTTTGTGCGATAAGCCGTGGCTATCTCATTGTCGAGTTTAAAGTCATCTCCAATTATTTTCGACAGTAATTCTACTGCAAATTTCACTGGGCTTGAGCTTTCTCGTTTCTCAGGTATACCCTCAATTCTTATATTATTTCTTCTGCACCCATCCTCCAGGGCTGCAAGTCTGTCTCCAAGTTTTTTGTATTCCGAGTTCGCAGCTGTGGCTTTTTCATCGGCGTTAGATGCCATTTGTTCCGCTGTTTCCACTCGAGCCGTGAGTCCCTGCTTAACGTCTTCCAGCTGATCTGAAACGTCATTAATATGATCATCAAGCCTTTTCAGTTTGGAGTTAGTTTCTTCAATGTGTTCCACTAATTTCTCCAACATGCCTTTAAAGTTCACGTCAAAACGTTCAAATAGACGCGTTTCCTTATCTTTGTTATCCTTCTTGAGCTCAGTGGCCACCTTCTTAAGATTATTTGTGTTATCTTTCTTAAGCTCCTTCATGGCCGTAACTATGGCAGTGGACTGTGTAGCGATCATCTCTTTCTGTGTAGCGATCATCTCTTTCAGTTCGGACAGTTCGCTTCTGCTTTCGTGCTCCGCAAGTGAAAATGCAGCTCCTGTTACAGGCTCGCGATGAGTAGATGAGAGCACGTCCTGCAGAGCCCTTTCTAGTCTCGAATGATCCTCAGAAATTGGCGATCCCTCGCGACCTGTATCACTTGCGCCTTCGCTCCCATTTTCACTCTCGACTGGAGACGATACAATGGAGCGGGGTCCCAGGAATTCTGCGCACTCGTCTGCCTGTTCTAGGTCAGTCTCCGTGATGCCATACCTTACACTTGCACTCAGGCCGGAAGTCTGTCCGGACTTCGATGCAGCTTTAAGTTTCTTTTCCGGTTCTTTCTGACTTTTCTTCTTGTTACTCATGCTTGTATATTGTAGTGGAAGTTCCTTGGTCGGGTTAAATACAGGATACCTCTAAGTAATATGAAATACGTGGGAAAATAAAGCCGCTGCTAGCGGAGCTCTGCTTCAGACGTCCATCTCCTATAAACGGACGAAACCAATCTGGTTCACGGATTTCTGCGGACAATGGGTCTTTTAATTTATGGTATATGCTTCCTCAGTTGGTTTGCCCAGTTGATTTCATACAAGGGACGCTATTGGCAGATGGCTGAGAAGCTACCCAACCAGAGCACGTATTACATATTAAATAAAACTCCTCAATGATATACGATATGCTTCCCACGCTGTGCTTCGCATACTTGAAAGCCCAAACAGCACGTTTTTATTTTTGATTGTTTGCTTTTCTCTGTCTCTCTCACTCTCTCTGACATTCTCTGCTCCTGACGGGAGGGGGTGTGAGCAGAGCGGCTGTTCGCACAGTGGCCTAGAGGATACGGACGCGCCTCTAAAAAATGCTGAAAGACTACCTTCACATTGCTCCCTTCCTTGCAGCTGCTTTGTCCGGCGGTGCTTCGCATACTTAAAAGCCCGAACAGCCCTATTGATTTTTGATTGTTTGCTTTTCTCTCTCTCTCTCTCTCTCTCTCTCTCTCTCTCTCTCTCTCTCTCTCTCTCTCTCTGACATTCTCTGCTCCTGACGCGCACTCCTTTGAAGAGGAAGATATGTTTGCATTCTTTTAATTGTGAGACGGAACTGTCATCTCTGTCTTGTCATGGAGCACAGTTTAAACTTTTGACTAAAGGGTGTTATTTCATGTCTAGAGGGCTCTAATAATGTTAAATAAACATATTTAGAAGGCCGTAAACAGATTTTCTATGCTCTAACTGCAAAAATATAATATTATAAATATATATTATATATTTATTATATTATAAATAAAGAATCCTACTTCGCGGAAATTCATTTATCCTGTAGAGTCTGGAACGGATTAACCGTTATAAACAAGGGTTTACTCTCTCTCTCTCTCTCTCTCTCTCTCTCATATATATATATATTCTGTTCCATTCATATATATATATATATAATATACACAATCATATGAAAACGTTTGGGAACCCCTCTTTTATTCTTTGGATTTTTCTGTATTATTGGCTGAGCGTTCAAAGTAGCACCATCCTTTTAATATATGACATGCCTTATGGAAACAGTAGTATTTCAATAGTGACATTGAGTTTATTGGATTCACAGAAAATATGCAATATGCATCATAAAAAAAATTAGACAGGTGCATAAATTTGGGCACCCCAACAGAGATATTACATCAATACTTAGTCAAGCCTCCTTTTGCAAATATAACAGCCTCTAGATGCCTCCTATAGCCGTTGATGAGTGTCTGGATTCTGGATGGAGGTATTTTTGATCATTCTTCTATACAAAATCTCTCCAGTTCAGTTCAATTTGATGGCTGCTGAGCATGGACAGCCTGCTTCAAATCATCCCATAGATTTTCGATGATATTCAAGTCAGGGGACTGTGACGGCCATTCCAGAACATTGTACTTCTCCCTCTGCATGAATGTCTTTGTAGATTTCGAACTGTGTTTTGGGTCATTGTCGTGTTGGAATATCCAACCCCTGCGTAACTTCAACTTTGTGACTGATGCTTGAACATTATCCTGAAGAATTTGTTGATATTGGGTTGATTCATCCGACCCTTGACTTTAACAAGGGCCCCAGTCCTTGCACTAGCCACACAGCATGATGGAACCTCCACCAAATTTGACAGTAGGTAGCAGGTGCTTTTCTTGGAATGCAGTGTTCTTCTTCCACCATGCAAAGCGCTTTTTGTTATGGTCAAATAACTCAATTTTTGTCTCATCAGTCCAAAGCACTTTGCTCCAAAATGAATCTGGCTTGTCTAAATGAGCATTTGCATACAACAAGCAACTCTGTTTGTGGCGTGAGTGCAGAAAGGGATTCTTCCTCAACACCCTGCCATACAGATGTTCTTTGTGCAAATTTCACTGAATTGTAGAACGATGTACAGATACACCATCTGCAGCAAGATGTTCTTTCAGGTCTTTGGAGGTGATCTGCAGGTTGTCTGTAACCATTCTCACAATCCTGCGCATATACCACTCCTGTATTTTTCTTGGCCTGCCAGACCTGCTGGGTTTAACAGCAACTGTGCCTGTGGCCTTCCATTTCCTGATTAAATTCCTTACAGTTGAAAATGACAGTTTAAACCTCTGAGATAGCTTTTTGGAGCCTTCCCCTAAACCATGATACTGAACAATCTTTGTTTTCAGATCTTTAGAGAGTTGCTTTGAGGATCCCATGCTGTCACTCTTCAGAGGAGAGTCTAAGGGAAGCACAACTTGCAATTGACCACCTTAAATACCTTTTCTCATGATTGGACACACCTGTCTATGAGTTCAAGGCTTAACAAACTAATCCAACCAATTTGGTGTTGCAAGTAATCAGCATTGAGCAGTTACATGCATTGAAATCAGCAAAATTACAATGGGACCCAAATTTTTGCACAGCCAGTTTTTCCCATTTGATTTAATTTCATACAACTAAATACTGCTTCACTAAAAATCTTTGTTCTGAAAACACCCCAGTACTCAGATGTTCCTAGGAAATGAAAGACATACCACTGTTATCTTTTTTGTTGAAAGTAGATTATTATACAGGCTGAGAGGGGTTCCCAAACTTTTTCATATGACTGTGTATGTGTGTGTGTGTGTGTGTATGTGTATATATATGTGTATATATATAAACTAGGGGGCTTCGCTCGCCAACCCCCGTGTTTGGTTTTCCAGATGCACACTTTTAATATTTTTTTTTCTTTGAATTGTTGCTATTTCATTAGTTTCACTTTTATTTCAGAACTTCAGTAAAAACAATATTTGGAATCTTTGAGTCCCAACCTGCTAAATCTTTTAAATGAGGTCCTTGAGACATGTGTTTAATGACTTTGTACCATTATTCAGAATAGGTTTCTCTGTTTGGAATTTCAGCACAGACAAAACGATCTACATCATCAGCAGTTAATAATTTTATTTGCAATGTAACCAATAAACGCATGTGAGGTAAACCTCGCTTTTGAAATTCTCTGACTTAAACTTTAAAGCCTTACAATATTTACATACTTCTGACATATGACCTATGTCCATATATTCGATCTCTATTTACCTTTTCATTATTTCTCTGAGTAATAATTTCTGTTTGTTTGTGCTAATGCGATGTTTACTTCCTTTGTTTCGACACTTTTGTTTTTTTCTGCTTTCATACTCTGTATCTTGCTCTGCATGTGTTTTACGCCTACTTTTTTTTTTTTTTTTTTGATTCTTTTGAATTCCAGTTTTCATTATCTCTAACCTGCTCTGCATGTGTTTGCCCCCCTTGTTTTTTAACCTCTTTATTACATTTGACTTTGTTTTCTACTGTCTTTTATTTCTGACCACGCTTTCTCCTGCTTTTTTTTTTTTTTCCAATAACACCTGGTCCGTGGTGATTATTTTCCATTTTTTCAAGTAATAATTTCCATTTGTTTGTGCTACTGCGATCTTTACTTTCTTTTTTTGATACTTTCTAATTTTCCTGCTTTCATATTCTTTAACTTTATCTACATGTGTATTGCGCCGTTTTTCTGAGCCTTTTGAATTCCACTGCTTTCATAATCTCTAACCTGCTCTGCATGTGTATAACGGCAACGTTTGTGAACGTCTTTATGAAGTTCTACTTTGTCTTTTGGACGTGCTTTTTTTTTTTCAGTTCCACTTGTTCCTGGCTGATAATTACTTTCCTTATTTTCTGAATTTGCACCTAGATTATTCTTTTTCTTTTTTGTATTTTTTTCTCTCCAACGCTTTTGAGTCTCTCTTCATCCTTGCTGCTCTTTCTTCTTCACTTAGTCGTCGATATTTCATCTACTGTATAACGTATTGTCCTTGTACACTTTATATGCGCTGAGAGCCCTGGATCTGTGCTCAAAGCCAAAACACGACTGAGTGTTTTGCTGGCCATGGTGTTATTTGATATTGGTTGTAAGTAGGGCATGTCTTGCAAGAACCTCATGTTCTATGTCCCTGCGAGACAGTCCTGGGTTAATCTCTCAGCACCAAGTCTCAAGATGCACCAAGACGCTCCATGGCCAATCTCTTTCGTCTTGCGGGTTTTTTAAGTGTCTTCCGTGATCTTCACGTGAAGATCACGTCTTGTCTCCCAAGTCTTTCTCTCCAAGGATTTTTTTTTATAATAGAGAGATGAGTTTATATTGTTCCTCCTGAGTCAATAATTTGACAGAGCTTTTAACATTGAATCTTAATGGGTATGTGTTTTTGAAATTTTTGCACATCTGGATTTTTTCAACTAATCTTTGCTGATCTACCATATTTCTGGTAAAAGGTATAAGTTGATTCTCCTTAAAGGTTTTCCTACATTTTGGCCTTTTCATTGTCTTCTCTTTCCTGGCAATTGACATTTCATTTCATTTCATTTTATATGGAAAGCATCTACTTGACATCATATTGCCTGCACCATTTTAGCATTGAAGTGGGTGATGTTAAATGGTTCTGTTGAGCTGATGTGTTATTTTTTCATTCATTCTGCATTTTGCGTTTATACCAGACATTTGAATTTTATGTCATGAATCTACAATGTGTTTGAGGGTCCTAGTATGTCAGGTTAGTCAATCTACCGGTAATATCATTGGGTTTCTGTTATTGTTGATGTTCCGGTACTGTCATTCCCCTTTAGTCATTCAGCCTTACAGTGAACTTCTGACATAATAAGAGTTATGTAGTGCTCAAAGGCACACAGTTTCTCAATTCAACAACAGATTACAAAAAAAGCTTGTTTCCCTAATTTAAATAAGAGATTTTTTTTTTTTTTTGCTGAAAGTATTTTTCATATGTTTTGTTAATGAGAAGATAAGGTTTTTTATTTCTACAAATCTTAGGTTTTGCTTTCTGTTTCATGCACTTTCTTTTTGAAGGTGTACAATTTTTCCTGTAACAACAACTTGGGTGTTTTTCCTGGAACAACAGATGCCTAACAATAATGGATTCACCCATGAGGTCAGAGTTCAGGTTGCATTGTCTAGTGCTGAAGAGATTACTGTACTAAGGACAGGTTGTCCTGTCTCAGTCATGAAAATAAGTTCTTCTGTCAGGATACTTTTTGGGTATTTTGTTGACTTCCCTGATCAGTTCTTTTTGCCTACTTGTTTATTCTGATGGGATGGTTTGCTTTGGGAATAGTTTAGTTCATTCCATTTCATTTACATTTTTTTATCATGGACTTCTCGGACATTTCAAAACCCCTGCCATTTTTTTTCTGTCTAGATTTAATCACTTATTTGTACAGTGTGTTCTATGGTTGTCATTTTCCCTGACATTCATTGTGGTATTTTGTGTAGAAGTGTATTTCTCTAGATAGAAAATGTAGAATTAAAAGTAACCATTGGATAATTTCATTCAAATTCTAGTGGCCTTGCATGAAAATTGAATATACATGGCTTGGTGTGATCTATTGGTTTATTTAGCTGCTCATTGTCCTTATTTCATTTGTATTAAAGGAATACTCTCCCCAAAATATGTTCGGTATTATACCCTGTAACGATGGCAAAAAAAAATTTTATCTCATATTTTCATGGAGAAAGTATGTAATGAAGATTAAAATACCATGGGACCCAGCAATGACCAAATCTGGACAATGGTAAAAGATGTAAGATAGATAAGTGAAAAGTGTCCTCTCACACGTCATTTTGCATGATCCACATGTATTTTATCCATTAGTACTCTCAGAATGTGCCAAATGCATGTATTCTTTGCTAAAATACTATTAATACTTTCAGAAAACTCAATGAAAAAGATAAAAAAAGAATGGCACATTCCTATAATATCATCAGTTTGAATTAAAGACAGAATTCTTGACCAATGAATGAGTGGGAGAGGCACATCTTCAATTCAAACACGTAGTATTATGGGAATGTACCTTTCCCATTTATCTTTTACTCTGTTTTCCAGAAGTAAGTATTAGAACGTGTTCTAGGCCAACACTAAAAATTACATTGGGCAATTAACATATAAGACATTTTAAAGGAGATATATTTTTTTTTATAATTTATCATTTGAAGGGTGGTGCATGTGATTGAAAGGTGAGCAATTAATTGTCTTGCTTATGACATTTTGCTCTACAGAAGCTACTGATTAACATCAGAACTTCAGTGTACCTTTATAGGGCCCTTATTGTCACTTGTATAGAGTAAAGTGAAATTCTTGCAGTATGTCACCACTTCCCACCGCCATGATTACCTCAAAGCCTTCCTTACCTGGAAAATCTCAATATGCAGTTGAATTTTGCCTTTTAAGCTGGGTATTTGCTACACAATTTTGACATTTGTCACTTTTGGTGAATATTGAAAGTTACAGACCCAACCATTCCACAAATGCACTTTCCAGTTTAGATCAACAGATATCTGCATGTTGTGTTCAAAGCAACAACAGTAATCAAGTAGTGCAGACAGTATATAGATAGTTCACCAGGAAATGATTCTTTGCATTTGTAATATTATTCCTTAGATTTTTACATTATAGCTAAAATACAGAAGTGAACGTGCTTTTTAGTAAACTATAGTTATTGACATTTTGTTGAAGGATGTTCCTGAAGTTTGGCATATAGAAATGATACATATACAGATATTTTGTACCAGTTCAAGTAAATCAAAGAAAGAAAAAATGGAAAAATGCCTACAGTGCTTTTAAAATTTTATGTAAATCTTAAACAGCTTTGTACTATATGGTGCTTGGCAAATATGGAATAACTGAACCCTAGTAGTAAAATTTCAAAAGGAGTGAATATATGATATGTACATTTGGTAAAGTATGGTGAGCTTGGAGATCTCTAGAAGAGCCTGTCACAGTGTCAGATGAGTAAAATACACTGTTACATGTTGTGTAAATTTTAAATGGCTTGTCAAAAACATCTCTTCGGTCTGAATTATTGCACTTGGTTTTATAATTCATACTGACTAGCAGTCGTCTTTGCCCCTTGCAGTGTCCATTAGCCTTGAAGCCATGTGATTTTGCAGATGACCTCATGTAGGTAGTAGTGGGTCCAAGGCTTTAGGAAGTTGAATTTTTGTAATAATCCTTATTATAAGAGTAAAGGGTAGTATTTTAAAATAACTAATTTTCAAAAGAATTTCAATGCAGATTCACATTAAATATTTATTTTTATATGTAGTACTTTTTGAAGGCAAATTTCAATTCTTCATCCTCCTGTCCTTAATTAATTTTGTGCATCCCATTGAAATTGTGTGAATGTCAAAATTAAATTTTACAGTTATTTGCTAATAAACGTAAC
This sequence comes from Erpetoichthys calabaricus, assembly GCF_900747795.2. Lineage (NCBI taxonomy): Eukaryota > Metazoa > Chordata > Cladistia > Polypteriformes > Polypteridae > Erpetoichthys > Erpetoichthys calabaricus. The sequence continues at coordinate 167,171,269 of NC_041401.2, read as the reverse complement.
ATTTCAAATATTAATGTAATGTTAAACAGATTTGATGTTATATCATTTACTTTGAAAGGCGTTTCACATATTAAGAACCATGTGTTTTACTTTAGTTAGGGTATGTTTGGAAAGCCGCCCTGTAAGCACATCTTCCCTTTTAAAAAAAAAAAAAAAAAAAAAAAGAATAAAATAAAATATGCTTCTTCAATAGGATTATGAGCACTTGTGGCAGTGTACTGTTTTTCCCTTAACGACGTTCGTGACATTTTTATAGGCTTGTTCAACTTTTTTTTTCTCTAACCAAAAAAATTAAAATTTTATGAAAAAAATAATATTGAGGTTTATTACAAATATATAGATGCTTATTTTGCCAAATGTATTAGAATTGCAGTACAATAGTAAAGTAACCATTTTGCAAAATGGCCTGTTTTGGTTATGCGAGTTTTCTGGCCTGGCTTTCTTGTTCTTTAATCGAATTGGACTGATTTTACTAGTTAGCCAACTCCAGAGATGCTGTCGATGACATTGCTGGTATGTGTCAGAGGTTAGTACAGAAACATCAGTGGTGTGAGCATCAGCTTGTAGACTACATTTCAGCACATTTTTGATTGTTTTATGTCTTCATATCTGTCCTTAATTCAGACCTTTCTCAACCTCTGGTATGTTTTTTAATGTTATCTCTGCTTTTTCCGTGAATTTGATTTAAAATTATTCTCTTAAAGTAATTTTCCAAACTAGATTCACAAAGTGTAATTTAATGTTCAAAATCAAGCACATACAGATTAGCCTGTATGATAAAATCTTACTACTCTAACCTTCTGTAAGAAGTGTTTAGAAGATAAATCCTTTAATAAAGTATTTTTGTATGTAATACAGTGTCTTGTTACAACCTTTTATCAGATATTTTCTGTGCATTTTTGGTTTATCTTTATAATTTCTTGTGTATTTAAATATGGTCTATTGTCACTGGTTACTTTTTATGAAATATTAGGAATACAAATCTGAGCCGAATAGCTCAGCTGTAAATGATAGAAAACATTAGCAAAAGATAATTTCTTGTAATAGTTCAAAAATCTTGGAAAATACTTGGTATTTATACAGTTTACCCAAACGATAAAGACTAAAGTCACTAAAACTCATACTTTTAATAACATGTTTACAAGCATCTTGGTGAGAGTACTTTTTTCTTTGTTATGTATTATTCTCACAAACAATTGTTTACATTTGCTTCCTCATCTGTTTAATTTTTTTGTTGTTTTTTTTGTACGGTACTTTGTTGCTAACTTTTTATCCCTTTTTCTTTTAATTTCTAACTAATCGTTGCTCGTTTTTTTTCTGCCTCACATTTGTTTCTATTGGTACATTTATATTTAAATTAAAGACAAAGTTGGAAATACATTTCAAAATATTCTTTTGAGATTCCCCCATGAAGCTGTTATGCGTGGTTTAAGATGTTATTAGTTTTAAATTCTTTAATAATGCCAACCTATTATTAAGTAAAGCGGTCTTGGAAATATGTACAGTATATATGTACATTGGTTTAAAACATATTTACATATCAAGCATTTTTGACATTTGGCCATGTGCTTGATAATAGATATTATATATTATCTATATATGCGGAAGTTTGCATATTAAAGCATAACCAAAAAGTCCTCAAATAAAAAATAGGCTTCAGAATTTTCCTTTACATTTTGCTGCCCTTTTTAAGGTTGAGTTCTGGATATATTACATATTCATCTCACAGCACCAACATATGTAGTCAGAAAGCCTGAGAACGAGCAATAGCTTGGTTTAACGTAAAGAACAAACTGTAATTGGGCTGCATGTATCCTTTGTATCATTTTTGCGCTGTTCTGTTATTTGCCAGGAATTAGGCTGTCCCAGTCTCATACTCTGAAAAACTGATTAATACTCTCTTCTTTTCACTTGTGTTGAGTCTACCATGAGGCTTCTTTAAACAAAGTGTTTTCTCAATTAGCCGTGTCTTTTTGTATGCTTCTTATAACTTAAGACTTAAAACTGTGATGCGTTTGACATTGTAGTATAGACCTTATGTCACATTCAGAAAAACTGAGTATGTGTCAGGTCATTTTAATAATAAAAAATATTTGAAGCATTTTAGCATCCTCTTTCAATCATTCCTCTTTCAAACTCCTCTGTCTTTTTCTCCATGTTTTCAGTCGCCATACACGCCTGCTCAGAATGCTGCAACTGGACCCCTGGTGTATGCTGCTCCTCCACAGACAATGAACGCACAGCCTCAGAGCCGTCCGGTGAGTACATACATTTGACATCCTCGTGTTTGAGATGTGCAGAATTAGGAACAGTACTTCATGATGTAGTGATCATTTGTGCAAGGTTTTTGCCTAATATGTCTGTTTCATTTTAAAAAAATGAAAGTGTCTTGGAAAGCAGTTCCGTATGTCAGAATACTGACTTTATCAATCAAGTCTCTTTATGGATCTTAGTTTTTGAGTTCACACTTAGTTCTTTATCATGTATGTTTGTTTGACCAGAAGTATTAAGAATTAGGTGTAATAGCAGCAAAGTAGCTCTGTGTGTAAAGTCATTTTATTTAGCTCAAGAAGTATTCATTTGGTAGAGCTAAATAAGACCAACTAGTTTGTTTTTTGCCCCATTTTATTACATCCACTTTTGTTTATTTGCAAAATAATGTTCCTGTGCTACAGTCCTGGCATTTCATCCTGTCTGAAACTGAGTACTTTCATTTTTAATTTTGTACAACAAGTATAACTTTGCTTAGACAAGTGAATTTATATGTGTTTTTCTTTGTTTCTGGAGATGAGAATAGTCTATGGCAGTGTTTTCCAACCGTCTGTCACCGGACCAGTACCAGTCCATAGAATAGAGAGAGATATGCAGCATCTATATATATAATTCACTAAGCCGACAGGGCACGTAAGACAACCATGGGATACGCAGGACATAGCCACGCCCACCAACTCAACACCATGGGATACGACAACAACTCACAGAGCCACGCCCACCAACTCTAAGAGCATGGGACGAGTATGCCTGCCTGCCTGCCTGACTGTTACCAGCATTCACAGCAATGTACTGGAGTGTAAGACCATAGCAGCTGCAAACTCACAAACTGTCCTTATTCCCCAGGCCGCATCCACCCTGTCTCTCAAGGCATTCACACTGCCGGAAGACAACCATGGGATACGTGCTCATGTGCCCGGACGCAACAACTCACCAAACACCGCCTCAGTCGCTTTCGTCTCTGCTACAGTCCACATTCACCTCTGAGCCACGTTGTCTTTTCATTATTCCTTTCGATTACGACGTACGACTGCGTCCACCATCGCAAACTGTTTCACACGCTGCATACAGCGATTCGCATCCGTGACAAACATGCTGCTTCTTAGAGAGAGAGCATGACACACACAGGCGCGCGCGTGAGAGAGAGAGAGACAGAGACACACACACACACACGAGAGAGAGAGAGGGGTCTGGACGCATACGGCAGAGAAGGCAGTTAAAGAATGCACCGGGCTTGATTTTGTTTTCACATCTTACAGCGATCGGTTCATAGCGTGCATTGTTGCAATGTTACTTTTCTTAGTGGTTTAGCAAATTACAGATTTTTCAAATGTTCATTTTTTTCCCTGTGCTTAAAACTCATTAAAAAAGTGTTTTTACCGAGCAGTTCGTAGCACTATGGCGCGAACTCTTGCACTGTTAAGTTTTCTCTGTTGTTCAAGGTTTTCTTAGTGTTATTCAATGTTCTTACATTTAGTTTACTATTACGCTGTTCATTCTATTGTATAATCTTCTATCTATATATATAATTCACTAAAGCAGCCGACCATGGCAGGCAAGACGCAAGACAGAGCCAGTTTTCGGCTACGGACAATTGTATGTTGCTCTCTCCAGAGTTGCATCTTTTCATTCACTCACAGTCGTATCCTCACACCCACCCCATTTGGACAACTGTGTCTTTCAGGACGTATTCACCCATCAATAAATAATTATGCAGCGTATGCTACGCCGCGGGTTGGCTAGTATAAAATATAGAGTTAATGTTTGGCTGTGTCAGCATGCACCGAATTTAAAAAAACAAAATAATTAAAAGTTATTTCCACACTTAAAAAAATGTTACACAATGTTTTGGCTATATATTCTGTACACACACCCAGTAATCTAATATACACTATGTTATGCACCCTCCTCCAGATGACTGAAACTCTGGTTCAGGAGAAGCAATTTTGATTCAATCCTGGAACAGTGAACCACCTCAAATCCTTGAGATGTCACTAGAGTTTTCCCATTCTATCTACATTTACTTTGTAAACACTTATCATGTATCCCATGGCATCTTGTGGAAAGTGCTGGAGGAATATGGGGTTCTAAGGCCACTACTGCATGGCATTGTGGGGCAAGAGATAAAATCACATATTTGTCATTAAGTCAAGTCTGTTTGGTGTAAGCATTTGACTCGCAACAATAATGAATCTTGTCTAATCCACCTGTTTTCAAGATAAGTATTGCTAAGTATCCAGCTTGGGAAACTATGTTTCATCTTTGCTATTTGAAGATGCTCATGTCCTCCTGACACCCTTACATTGTCATCTTTCGTGTGCACCAGTTCATAGCTGGGTGTGATACAGCTGGGATGAGAATTAAAACATCCAGTTCCAAGGTCATGGTGCTCTCACAGACAAGACTGGTATAGCCTTGCAGATAAGTGGTGAGCAGCTGCCCCCAGTGAAGAATAGATAGATGGGGATTAATAAAGTATCTATCTATCCATCTAAGGGGAAATTCACATACTTCAGCAGCAGCATACAGATAAATTAAACAATATAAACTTAAGAGTGATAAAAACACAGTGCAAGGTGGAGAGTGCAAGGCAGGTATAACAGTCAATAACATTGTATAATGTTACCGTTTTACCCCCCCGCCAGAGGAATTGAAGAGTCGCATAGTGTGGGGGAGGAACGATCTCCTCAGTCTGTCAGTGGAGCAGGACAGTGACAGCAGTCTGTCGCTGAAGTTGCTCCTCTGTCTGGAGATGATACTGTTCAGTGGATTCTCCATGATTGACAGGAGCCTGTTTAGCGCCCTTCGCTCCGCCACAGATGTGAAACTGGCCAGCTCCGTGCCTACAATAGAGCCTGCCTTCCTCACCAGTTTGTCCAGGCGTGAGGCGTCCCCCTTCTTTATGCTGCCTCCCCAGCACACCACCGTGTAGAAGAGGACGCTTGCCACAACCATTTGATAGGACATCTGCAGCATCTTATTGCAGATGTTGGAAGACACCAGCCTCTTAAGGAAGTATAGTCGGCTCTGTCCTTTCTTACACAGAGCATCAGTATTGGTAGTCCAGTCCAGTTTATCATCCAGCTGCACTCCCAGGTATTTATAGGTCTGTACCCTCTGCACACAGTCACCTCTGATAATCACGGGGTCCGTGAGGGGCCTGGGCCTCCTAAAATCCACAACCAGCTCTTTGGTTTTGCTGGTGTTCAGTTGTAGGTGGTTTGAGTCGCACCATTTAACAAAGTCCTTGATTAGGTTCCTATACTCCTCCTCCTGCCCACTCCTGATGCAGCCCACAATAGCAGTGAACTTTTGCACATGGCAGGACTCCGAGTTGTATTGGAAGTCCGATGTATATAGGCTGAACGGGACTGGAGAAAGTACAGTCCCCTGTGGCACTGCTGACCCCAGTGTCAGACCTGCAGTTCCCGAGATGCACATACTGAGGTCTGTCTGTAAGATAGTTCACGATCCATGTCACCAGGTATGAATCTACTCCCATCTCTGTCAGCTTGTCCCTAAGGAGCAGAGGTTGGATGGTGTTGAAGGCGCTAGAGAAGTCCAGAAACACAATTCTAACTGTACCACTGCCTCTGTCCAAGTGGGAGAGGGATCGGTGTAGCATGTAGGTGATGGCATCCTCCACTCCCATCTTCTCCTGGTATGCGAACTGCAGAGGGTCGAGGGCGTGGTGGACCTGTGGCCTCAGGTGGTGAAGCAGCAGCCGCTCCATGGTCTTCATCACATGTGACGTCAGGGTGACGCCGCTCTATGGTCTTCATCACATGTGACGTCAGGGCAACAGGCCTGAAGTCATTCAGCTCACTAGGACGTGATACCTTTGGGACTGGGGTGATGCAAGATGTTTTCCAAAGCCTTGGGACTCTGCCCTGTTCCAGGCTCAGGTTGAAGATGCGCTGTAGAGGACTCCCCAGCTCCAATTCACAGACCTTCAACAGTCGTGGCGATACTCCATCTGGACCCACTGCTTTGCTGGCACGAAGTCTCCTCAGCTCTCTGCTTACCTGGGCTGCTGTAATTGTGGGTGGGGGAAAACTCTCTTCTATGTTGGTATCAGCAGAAGGATGGATGGAGGATGCAGTACTCTGAGATGAGAGTGGGTTAGGGTGGTCAAACCTGCTAAAAAATGTTTTTAATCAGATTTGCTTTCTCCCTGTCTCTCTCGATGGAGGCACCCAGCTTCAAGCTGCAGCCAATGATGACCTTCATCCCATTCCACACTTCCTTCATGCTGTTATTCTGCAACTTTTGATCCAGTTTTCTCCTGTACTGCTCCTTCGCCGCCCTGAGCTGGTCTCGGAGTTCCTTCTGCACGCGCTTGAGCTCATGCTGATCACCGCCTTTAAAAGCCCTTTTCTTCTGGTTCAAAAGGCCTTTGATGTCACTTATAATCCATGGCTGCTTGTTAGCATAGCAGCGTACTGTTCTTACTGGAATTACAATGTCCATACAGAAGTTGATATAGTCAGTAGTGCAGTCAACAACCTCCTCAATGTTCTCACTATGTGACCCCTGCAGGATATCTCAGTCCGTAGTTCCAAAGCAGTCTCTCAGAGCCTGCTCTGCCTCAGGGGACCACTTCCTGATTGAGCATGTGGTTGAAGATAGCTCCCTCACTCTTGGTTTGTAGTGAGGCTGAAGCAGAACAGGTTATGATCTGCTTTCCCAATTGCAGGCAGTGGGGTGGCGCTGTATGCGTCCGTAACGTTTGCAAACAGTAGGTCAATAATCCAATTTCCCCGGGTGTTACAATCCACATACTGGGAGAAGGCAGGTAATGTTTTGTCCAGCGTCACATGGTTAAAATCTCCAGAGAATAGCACAATCGTTTCGGGGTGCTGTGTTTGTAGTTTAGCAACAGCAGAGTGGATGATGTCACCCGCTATCTCCACGTCTGCGCGAGGAGGGATGTAAACAATAAAAACAATGACATGTCCAAACTCTCTGGGCAAGTAATAGGGACGCAGACTTACGGCCAACAGTTCGATGTCCCTGTAGCAAGTGAAGATTTTGACGTTTACATGTCCAGGGTTGCACCACCTTGTGTTCACATAGAGAGCGAGTCCTCCTCCTTTCCGCTTCCCGCAGGTATTTGCGTCTCTGTCCGCTCTAACTGTGCTAAACCCGGGTAGCTCCACGTTAGCATCTGGGATGGTAGTTGTTAAACACGTTTCACAAAAACACAACAAACTGCATTCTCTGTAGGTCCTGACATTTTTCACCAGTACAGCCAGTTCCCATGATCACAGAAGGCACCGAAGGCTTGTATCGCCACTGCCTCACTAAGAATTTAAAGTATCTTGATGTCTTGTTTACAAAAAAATGTAGTGGTGACTGTGAGATGGACAAACAAATCTTTGCAGCTCCAGCAACCATTTTATGAATGTCGTACAAGATCATGGTGGTTAACCTGAATACAGCTTTTGACTTACTGGTCCGTTTACATTCCCATCCTCAGCTATGGTCTCAAGCTCTGGGTGGTTATCGAAAATGAGATTATGACCACAAGCCAATAAAATGATGTACCTGAGCAGGGTTCCTTGACAGTGCTATTAGTTTCAAGTGTTCAAGGTAGTTGCCTCTCAGATAACTGTATTCTGATTCATTTGTGGCTTTGGGTCTGCCAAACCCATTTCTGTTGCTTTTGATAGTATGTGAAACTACACTTACTGATACCTGGGCTTTCTTTGTATTTTCTTAAATAGAATGAACTTCATTTTTTAGGGTAATAATGGCCTATCTGTCCTTCTTTAATTGCCTTTTTTTCTTGACATTGTGATAGCAATATTCAATGAAATGCAGTGCTTCACAGGGTTTGTTTCAACACTCTTTCTGTACAGACACAGGATATGCAAGTAATCCACAAAGGTTAGGCCACCTGTAGGAATTTTGCATCAACTTTCAAGGCTTACTTAACTTGCAGTGCTGCAGAAAAGCTATAAATTATTAATCCATTGCTTGTTCCTTGGAAAAGGCTTTTTTGTAGAACTCTGAAAATTGCCTATGTACAATTTCGGATTATTCATTGGTTAAATATTAACAAAAACTGAAAATCTGTGATGGGGAAAGATAAGAATGTTATAAAATTTTTGTATGTGTGTATATACACACATAGTGGCATACAGTACATCAGAAGAAATTTTTGTATATCATTTTTCCATTATCATTTAATGGTTTAGCACTTCAGAAAGCCACCTTTGTTAATTGTCACCAAAGAGAGCATGCGGTGGGGAATGTTGTGATACAACAAACTGGAATGTGGAGGTTATAAAAGGAGAAAAATTAACAATGGGCTTTCTTTGTGAAATTTAAAGAATCAATGGAACATGGTACTTGGCCATAAATTAATTGCTTTTTAGGAAAAAAACAAATATATATGTTGTGTGTATGTTTCGATATGATTTGAGTACAGCTATACTGAAATGGTGGTGCATTTACTGTTTCATTTACACACACTCACACAGGTGGCACATTGTGGACTTTTTAGTTAAGAGATTTTTGCTCTGCTGAAACATGTTTCATTTTATACTAGCTGACAGTATTTGTGTTTTGTGTAGACAAGGCAAAACGTAGCTGCTTGGAGTCAATATTGGCAAAATTAAACTGTAAGAATTGGCACAAGTCAAGTTCAGTTTATTTGTTATAGTCTGGAAATATATCACCAGCTAAGAGCTTTAGGTGCAAATCTAACCATGGAAAAATAATTGCATTGCCTATCCCTAGCTGGCAGCATAAATCTAAGCCAAAAACTGTGTGGTGGTTTTTAAAGAGTAAAAAATAAAATGTTTTATTCTATGAGATTCTTCATTTGTAGCTAAAAGCATGTTGTTAGAGTATTGTACAATGCAGTATTTCTGCCTTTTCTGATATAGCAGGTTAAAATCAACTAATGATGCTGATGGCTGCACATGTTGCGCATGTTATTTTGTGTTTTCATAGTGGAATTTTTGTATTCAAATACTGTATTAATGTGTATGGAAACAAAAAGTGTCTGCAAAAATATAAATTACTTTTACTAAATCATTTAACTACAATGCATAATTTGAACCAGATTTTTTTTTTTGGCAAACTTAGTTTTTAAAAACACTTTTATAATGGAATATTAGTTTGAAAAAATACATGATCTATTTTTCAGAAATTAGAGTAAAATTACACCTACATTGAAAATGAAATAAAAATATAACACCAAAGGCACTGTTTGTAGGTTGTGTCTGTTATAAAGGAAAAATATAATATTGAATTAAAACTTTATTTTCATTATATATTAGCATTCACATATTTATATAATTCCACTATGGTTCATCCTGTTAATTGAAACTATTATAAACTTCTAAATTGGTATGAGTTAATTTTAAACCAAAGAAAGGTAACTGTCAATTTTACATTTGCTTTTTAGATGGTCTGTAGAACATTTCCATTGTTTTTCTCCTGGTTTATATTGTATGAAACACAAATTGCTTTTTTTAATTTATTAATGTAAACTGAGAGCATTGTCCTAAATAATGTTACACTGCATTAATAGGTATGGAAATAGTCTGTTTTGATTAAGTTTGTTCAAGCAAGGAAATAATTTGTTTACTAGTCTAGATGGAAGAGAAATCTGGTTCCATTTTAACAGTTTTAGTTTTTCACTGTGTGTGTAAACAGAACGCCCACTGCCTGCCTTTGGCTGATCTATGGGCAATTATAGTATAATACATATTAACAAGAAATCGTTATTAATATATGTCTTTGTTTTAACTCTTACATTGATTTCAAGTCATGCATGTGCAAGTGGTTTTTTTTCTTTTCCTGTTTGAACTTAGACCCACCAGTTGTACTTATTGAATCATAAGGTTTTATTATGAGTAACTTAGTCACACTTTAACAAGCAAAAATACTACAATGATATACACACACAAATGCATTCTATAAAGCAGTATTGTGCTTTGAATCTGCTAGGTCAGGAATGCAAAGCAGTTTGTGTTTTTACCTCTCTTTAAAATGTAGCCAAATGCTTCTTATTTATATTGGACAAAAGCAAAACTTAATTGTTTTAAAAAGAGAAAACATATATGAAATCATTCTTTGCCATGTAGCATTTTTAAAAATAAAGTTCAAAGTTTAATCTGCATTAACATGTTCAGGCGAAATGCTGATATCCTTTAAGTAAACATTATACTACTGTTTCTTAAAAAAAGTAAAAATGTGCAGTGCTTTGTCTTACTGGCTTTAGACAGAGCAAAACAAGTATTGGGCAAGGGTTGAAATGTTATTAATAAATCTGCTGCACGTTCTGACCAGTGGTACCCAACATAATTCCACGGTGACCAGACAGGTAGATGAATTGATCACTTTCGAAACACGGAACCAGAGTAGGCAGTCCTAGTCTTGAAGTGTTTTAGAAGATATCGGTTACATTTTTAATTTAATAGACAAGTAAAACCTGTCATTTTTTTGTTTGTTTTATATAATATAATCAGAAGCAAATTGTTTTTGCATTATGATGGGGATGAGCAGTGCTTGCCTATTTCATTATGGGCTGGCCTGCTCATGCACCCTAAGCTTAACAACTCCTTAACGTACAGAACCCATGCATACAAACACCTCATGAGTGATCCTTGCACAGTGTAATACTTCTTTTGTGGTCCAGGTAGGGACTCAGTAGCATATACTACAGCAGACCTTTGAAATACTGTGCCTCTGTCTGATCGTATTCAGCATTAAAGTGGTATCAGGAATGCAAGGTTTAAGACCAGCTCTCCATAATATATAAGATGCCATAGTACCTGAAAGCACTGTGACTTGCTATGAAGAGCTTAATAGTTCATTTATCCTATTTAAAAGCAATCAAATATTCCCTGCTGCAGTGGATAGCAGGCCAGTTCTGAAACCTTTCTGCCTTGCTTGTATTGTGACTCCAGCTATTCATTTTCTCCGTCTTCAGATGAACTCCTCTGGCAGAGTGAAACAGAATTGCTTCGGTGTTGGGGATTGCAGTGCTAACAGCTGATTACAGTAGTGTACAGGAATGTTTAATATAGCCCACTTTTGCTTCTCATTGTCTTTTATGTCTGCAGCATTTGAAAATGTAAGGTAGTCTTCAGATCTTCTTCACTATCCCTATTCTCCCAAGCTCACACCCTATCCAACAGACACTTAAGACACACTGGATTATTGCGAGTTCAATAAAACTAGGAGGTGATTAAAGTAGCAAAAGCCTAAGTCAGCACAAGCAACTGTCAGAAGCCAAACAAAACCAAAGAAAGCAGTAACTTTAGGGGCATTATGAAAATGTAAAAATGTCAAATGCAGAACGCAGCTCCTACTGCGAGGGCTTATTTGTTTGGTAGCTAACGATTACTAAGAACAACAAAGAGTCTTAAATCCACCACAATGTAAGACATTACATAAACAGTGCCATATTTATATTGTCACTTCCTGCAATGTTCATTTTATGTGATCCACTAACTATGTGTCACATAAACAATATGGTAATGAAAAAATTAGTTATAAAAATAAATTCATAAATAGATTCCTCAAGTGTCAAAACCCCTTAATACATAAAAACACATGTATAAATACTACACTCAAGTTTGTGATCACAGTAGCAGATCACTGATAAATTTAAAATCCATTTAAATTATTTCTAGTGGCTACTTTTGATGATGAGTCAGATGACACATCACATCTAATTGTAAAATTAACCAAATCTAGAAACTAGTAAAGTAAATTCATAAGCACAAAGAAAATGGAGACAGAGCACAGAGCTTCTATAAAACTGCTTCCTGCACAGCGAAAGAAGAGTTCAGATACAGTGATTTGAAATATTTGCATGTGTTTGCATATTTTTTGTTAAGAAAGATAGTCAATGTAGGCTATTATGTTATGTTTCATAGGAGTGTGAGCTAATGTCTGGGGTAGAGCAATGGACGTCATAATGCTGGCACCTGCTGTCAATAGTATGAAAGTCTGTTGCAGGGCACATTCAAACATTGCGAAACAAACATTGTCATAATGCCATTCTAGCAGCATGCTTCATGAGAGTAGGAGAAAGTCTATGTCCCTGTTGCAAACCAGTGAGATTATGTGAGGTCAGGAAGGCTCCTCACAAACGTCGCCCGAGTTTCAGGTGAACTTTGGAGAACTGCGAGGTACAGTAGCAGTGCTCTTTAACATTCTCTTATTTGATTGTCATTATTTTGTTACCATTGAAAGTTTATCATCAGCAATTAAATGGTATGTTGTATATTAATATTGTTTCCAGATGAATATAAAAAGATTGTCCTATCTGTCAGACTACTATGGTTTGTCAGGTGTTTACATAGAATACTGACCCTTGGTGATGTCGTTTTATTTTTTTATTTTGTCACTACACTATTTCACACTGTGTTTGCTCTCTTTTCATTTATTCTGCCTCTTTCCCTGCATGTGTAGTGTCCACTGCTCATACTGTTGCCTTGTCCATAGCAGTACTTGCCTGTGAATCTTGTTCTTAATTTGTTTGTTGTGTGTGCGCTTTTCTCACAATGTGCTTTTCTCTTCCTATTTCTTTTCCCTTTTTATCTCTCAGTTTGCCACAGGCCCTCGTCCTACCCATCATCAGGTAAAGTAAACCCAATTAAAACTAAACATTTGTTTCTGTTCAAATAGGTGACTATTAAAAGCTGTTAGTGAGATTGATGAAATATTTGTAATTTGTCAGTGCAGTAGGATCTACTCATAAGTTTAACACTTGTAGAAATATATGTTGATATATATTTATATTTCTTTAGTTATGTGGCATGTATTGAACCTAAACCATTCAAATATCTAGTTATAGCAAACCTTTGTTTTGGCAGCATCGTTGAGTGAGGTGTATGTCAACTAAACACAATTTAACATAGGTCAAATCTTTAGAAACTGTCATAAAACAATTATCACAAGTAGAACAACAAGCACTGATGCAGAAAATAAGGTGATTTAAGATACTAAATCATATCAAGTGTAATTTAGTTTACCATATTATCAATAATGCTACTGTAAATATCATTAATATCTCATACTTTCAAATTCAAGTTTGTTGTCTTTCAATATTTCCCATAAACTAATCATAAGAATACAATATCAGCCCAAAAATAGATTTGAAATGCATATTAGTATTTACTTTTAAACCTGAAATTATCTTGGTTTGCATCAGAGTAAGAATGTTTGAAGTTGCAGCAGGTGCCTGTGAAAGATACCCTGTACAGTAAAAATTATTTTTTGTCATTTTCATTGCGGTAGTCTGGCATGCTATTTTACATACATATTTCTTAAACCACTGGCAGATGGCATTTGCAACAGTATATGAGCACCTGTAGTCTTTGTTCCGGGTAATAAACATTCACTTATACAAACAAGTACATAAGGCCACAGGAAAGGAGTTTGTTGTAGAACTTCTCTTTTAATAATACAGTGACTCATTCTTTATTGCTGAGGGTCCAGCCTGGAGTTAAACCACCCCAGTTGAGTATTCTGGCTATGCTTGCTTATAAGCTTAGTGTCTTGAACTTCTTTCACTACTACTTCAGCCTCAAAAACTGAAAGATGTATATCACAGACATAAACATAAAAGGCAGTTAATAACCTCTTTCATGCAAAACATTCCCCATGAATGTTTTCTAAACCACTTTTTTCTGCAAATTGCAATTTGTTTTGCAACAGGCATTTGTCTTGTTGTCAAGTACATTAGTATATGTGGATTTGCTGCATTTTGTAGGTGGTAAAAGAGAACGTTGACATCCTTGGTGTCCTGCCTCTCCCTGTTAATTGCAAAAGCCTTATAAGGTTGTAAAAGTTATTTTAGGTTTTAAGTTATTTTAGGTGTTAGCAATGAAAAGTTAAGTGTGAAGGGAACATGGTTTACTATGTGCATGGAAGAGCAAAGATATAGTATAAAGATTTTGTCACTACTGTGAACATGTACACTAGATGAACAATTTAATTTGTTTGTAATTTAAAGAATATTAGACTCAATTTAGAGCTGACTTATGAAATGCCAAATTAGCAGTGCTGTTTAAGCTAGGTCCTGTCATTAATTCTCTTGAGAAAGACCAAGTGGGACAGTCACTAACAAGAATAATGCAGTAAGGAGCCAATTTTAAGTAATCAGAAAATCTCATTTTCATTTTTTTACTGGAGGAAAGCCATGGTATCTAGAGGAAATCCTCACACTAACAGTGGAAGCTACTGATTTAGAAAGTAAAAATTGAGACCATTTCAAGCCGTGTGGCTATCTTTGTACCTGTAACTGGTCATTCAACAGTGAGAGAATAAACTGCTCCATTTGTTCATTTCCAAAATAAAATTTAGTGAGTGTTTAAAAACTTTCACAATTGCAGACATTTGTGTGACACAGTTCATGATGTTTTGAAGCATACTACAAGTTTTCTTAATGGTATGACATGTAATTTGTTAAAATCACAGAGAGACACTGTTACCAGGTCTGCTAAAGCAGTGTATTTCATTGCCAAAACCAAATCTAACATTGTGTTGTTTTTTGGGGGGGGGGGGTTTGAAGCCATAATAACTTTTTTTAGTATAACAATTAAACTGAAGCAAACCGTGAAATCAAATATGACACACTTTTAATGGCATGGTACCAAATAGAAAGCAGTCTCCAGTTATGAGTAATTACAGAAGCTACAGAAATAAGCAAATCAAAATCTGATCATTTAATATGTGGCACCTTGAAAACTGCAGAAGAAAATTTGTTTTACAGGAGTTCTGAAATAATGTATTGATTTTTCAAAAAAGTTTTAATATTAGGACAAATGTAAAAACAAAGCGAAGGCTTTAGAAAAATGAAATCATATGTTGTTTATGACATTTGCCATTTGAAAGTTGAATTAATGTGATGTCGATTTGGTATTACTCTTGTTCAGTTTTATTAACTAGCTAATGTTACCTCCTTATGCTGCTGCAAACGTAATTCTCACACATAGCAAATGTCACACACTTGACTGTGATTTTTCTGGCAAAACTGATTTGAGAAATGTGATGTTACAAAGCAGTTTTAAGGTTTTTGTAAATATGTTCTTAAGAACCATGTGATTTTAACTATTGCCAATGAATACATTTAGTAAGTGCACATAGTAAGATAAGCAGCATGCAACAAATAAAATTCAGGCCCTACTCTAGCCTTTGAACTGAATTTAGATTTCTTTCAAACAATTAGCCGAAGTGCCTTATGAGTAGGCCCCATTCATAATAAATGTTAAGAACCTGATGTGCCAAGAAACACAAGTACTAATCTGAAAAGTTTTTATGTATTCCCAAGTTAAACTACTCCTTTACTGGATGCAAAGGTAAATGACACTGGATACATTTAACAGAGGAAATACTGCTTTAAAAGATGTAATCAGCAGTGTTATATGTGCAAATGTTTCTTTGCAGTTTACATTGCTTAAAATTTATATTATTAACTTTAAGATAACACTACTTCCATCCCACATATAAATGCTGTATATCCTGATGTTTTTTGTAAATTTAAAAGGACAAAAAATGTTACTTGATATTTGACAGCATGTTGTCAATTTTTACTCAGATGTTCCAATGACTGGACTAGTTGGACTAGACCACAGAAGATGATACAGCAGTGCATAGGTTAAAAAAAGTATTTTGATATTTAACACACAGTTAAACCTTTGTCAAATAATAAGAAATTTAAACAATGTGAATTAGATAACTATTCATTCTTGCAAACAAATAGTGACTTTAAATTTTTTATAATTATTGTAGTGTACCCTAGGATGTTTGCCACATTCCTTCCTTTCCTAGATATTCTTTTACTGTATGTAAATAAAGTGCATGTTCTATATTGTTATGTGGTGTGCAAAGTAAGAGTGAGGTCCCAAGATAAGTACACAACATCATAAATAAGTCTAAACTAAACAGCCCTTTTCTAGGTTTACTCAGATTAGCTAATTATCACATAAAACCCTTCTTCTGTTTTCCTTCACTTTCCACATTCCTTGCAATACTTTGAGGTGTGACTCATTTTTTCTTAACACTACAATCATCTTCCTCTCCCTATCTGACATATCCACTTGATCATTCTCATCTTTTTCCAGCTTTGGCTTCTTCCATGTTTCCCCGAAAATAAGACAGGGTCTTATATTAATTTTTGCTCCAAAAGATGCACAAGGGCTTATTTTCAGGGGATATCTTATATTTATTCATGTACAATAATAATCATTTATCCAGATACAGTCATGTCATCTATTTCTGGAATATCGTCATAACTCTCCACATTCAAACCCTGAATTCCAGCCTTAATTTCTTGCTACTCCAGCTGCTTTTAGGATTGATGTGCATGCTTCGATGTTTGATGAATGGTTCGATGTGGTGAAGCAAAACCGAAATACAAAAAATGCATCCGTGGTGCTTTGATATTCAAGCATCGCATATTCCCCAAAGTAATGACATGATACATTTTAAGTCTTTTTTTTTTTTTTTTTTTTGCACCTTTACAATACCATCAGAATGTACGGTGGCGTATTTGAGCCACAGAGAAAAAAAAAAAAATAAGGACATAATGAAAATGTTTATGTTGTGATTAAAGTGGATATTTCAGCTTTAAACTCAATGTCCTCTTTAATCCCGTAGTTTACTTTGTCATTAAAGTAGACCATTGTAAACGTCATCTTAAAACCGACCCAGTTGTTAAATTGCTACGTGCTACATGCTGACCTTACAGCAGCAGCAAGCAGCATCGCCACACAGAACACATTAAATTTATAATATTACAGCTCTCTGCACATTTAGTATTCTTAGATTTGAACTTGATATCACTTTCATGATGAAATGCATTAAAATATGTATGTTACATTTTACACATAAATCGTTAACTTTGCTTAAATAATGAATACTCGTAAATAATTACACATACTGGGGGTGACACGGTGGCGGAGGGGTAGCGCTGCTGTCTCGCAGGGAGTCACGTCCCTTGTGATCCCTGCCTGGAGTTTGCATGTTTTCCCCGTGGGTTTCCACAGTGTGCTCAGTTTTCCATACAATGACATGAAGGTTTGGGGATTTGGTGAAGCTACAATGACGTTAGTGTATGTGTGTGCTTGTGTTCACCTTGTGATGAGCTGATGCCCTGTCCAGGGATTTTGTTTCTGTCTTGCACCGATGCTTGCTGGAATGGGCGCATCCCCGAATCGATGGATATAATCATTAAACATCCCTTTCAGAGATATTGTGGCAAGGTGTCCTCGGAATTTAATGGATGTTTCAGGCACATGCGTTGCATCGTGTGAAGTATAAACCTGGCCTTAGGCACCTTACTTTTCAGCAGACTATCTTGACTAAGGCTTATTTTTGGGGTAGGGCTTATATTATAGAGCAGCCTAAAAATCATGCTGGGGCTTATTTTCAGGGAAACACGGTTGTTCCACATTTTTCAGCCATGTCTCACTCATGGAGAGTAAACTGCTCCTCGTATAGCTGTCATAAGTTTCCCTTTAATACTAAAGAGACTTTAATAGTTAGAATGAGGGACATCTCTCAAAATCTCTTCCTCTTACCTTGCTGTCTCCGCTGTGCCCACAACTCTGTCTGCTTTCATCCTGTCACCCAAGTAGCAGAACTTTTGTTACTTTCTCCAAAACAACACCATTACCAGTATCTAAATTTACACTATCTCTACTCCCTCACAATTTCTACATACAAATTTCACACTCCCTCCCAGGAGAGTACTCATCAAACAATTACATCTCTTAGGCATCCATTTCTAACAACCCAAGCATTAGATTGTTATTCCCAACAATTTTACCAAATACAGCAATGATTCTACTTTTTCAATGTCTTCTGCCCAATACAAACCATCACCTTGGTTTTCATCTACCATGAGGTCCTTTAGTTCCAGTTCATTTTTTCCCATTAATATGAGATTATCTTCCCCAAGGTAGTCCATCACACATTTCTATGGTTAATGCTTTCATCATCATTAGTGAACTTATTTTACTTTTGTCGAGAATCGTCCTTTCACACAGAATAATATTGCACATGTCTAACAACCATTCAGCTCCAGGACTTTATGCAACCTTCATTGTTTCTGACACCACTTCAGTTAGGCCTGCTGCTTTACTTGTCTTTATCTTCTGCTTTCTTATATTAAATATCATTATCCATTTATCCATTTGCTCTTCTCATTTACTGACTTTCCATATACTTTTTCCAGGTATTCTTAATCCCATTATTTTTTCTGTGTTCACCTGAGCATTTTTCAAGCAATTTACACCTACTGCATCCTTTCTTCCTACTACTGTCTGCTTTGTAATTACAAACACAAGTCTCTTTCCTTCCTTCCTTGTCCTGTAGCTCACTTGTAAACTTTTGTTTCTTGGCTTATTGTACCCTCCCATCGTTTTTTTGGTTTTTTTTTTTGCATTTTCTTTCTCTCTCTCTCCCTTACAGCGTGCCCTGTGACCTTCTGCCTACATGTGGGGCATATGCTGAGACTTTTAACAGTTGCAACATGCTCACTCACCCTTTTCATTTCTGCCACTTTGTCTGTACATTAATCCCATCACTGCTTTCCCACTGAAATACTTGTAATTACAACTGTTCCCACTAAGCATTCTCACACCTGTACCTTTCCAACTTGATCCCCTCTGTCTTTTTAGGGCTTCACCAACTTTGCCAAATTTTCCTTTCAATCTTCCATTGTTCCAAGTCACAATTCTTATGCTGCTCTCCTTCATACCTCTTACTTGCTGCTTCTCTTAAATGTCCTTTGCAACCAAGCCAGCCTCCCCACAGTGTACTAGGTCTAGAACCATCATAAACCTCAGCCTCTGGTTTGGCCAGGTTCTTTACCTTTTCATTTGATGGTAAGAGCACCCACATGTTACTGTGGGTTGTACCAAGGGCTGGGTGGTGTGGAAAAAAATCTTATCCCAATGCTTTTTTTCATATCAGACAATATTGATATACAGTACTGTATATCACAATATAAATCAAATCACTATCTTTGTCAGGCTTAAAGGTTCCTTTTTACTTCTAAGTAAGGTCTGAAGATATAAGATATAATTTTATAGTTAATTTTGGTTTAAATACTATTTATTTTCTGTCACAAATGTATTTCAAATAAATAAAATAGGTATAAATAATAAACTAAAATCTTACTTCTGACCAGTCAAAAGCTTCAAGTGTTACAGGAGAATTCTTTGGTCAATTCCAAATAAATAAAATAGTTAATGCAAAATAAAGTCTAAATTCTGAACAGTAAAAAGATTTCAAGGTTTACAGGAGAATACACTAAATTTGTTGGTCAACTCCAAATAAATAAAATCTCAATGCTAAAATCTTAAATCTAAAACTAAAATCTTAAAGCCTTCAAGTTTTACAGAAGAACAAAAAGTAAATTCTTTGGTCAGTTCCAGATAAATAAAGGTTTTATTAATTCAAAATGAAATCTAAAAAAAAAACTACCCCAGTACTGTATCTTTTCTTTTGTATAGCTTCAAACTCTTTTTTTTAAATGGTTGGGAAACAAACCCACAAATAGACAAAAATATTCAGTATATATCTTCAGTACAAAATCCATCAGCTTTCAAATGTAAACAAAAGAGAACATAAACAAAATTGACATATTTACTCAATTGTGGTCAACTTATGCTCCAAGGTAGAAGTGTGCACTGCGGGACTTGCAAGACCCAATGCAATTGCTTGCGATGCGGGACTGATTTTCACTATTGCAGGCAGGAGCTGGTGGTCGATACCGATGTGCGGACAGACGCTCAGAGAATTTAAATTTAAAATAAAATGTACATTAATTTTGTATTTGTAAATAAAAAACTCATAATTAATTTGCTTAAACAGTTTGGACACAAGCATATACTGTCTTGCATGTAGCCTTCTCAAGATTGCAGAACCTGGAGACAGCCTTACATCAACAGCATTAAAAAAGGAGAATACAACACTGAAAAACTCAGTAAAGGGAAGTCCGACATTTGGTAGTCAATTTCAATTGTTATCAATGGTGATGGCAACTAAGTACTGTTTGCTTGTTGAGATAAATTTGCTAACATACAGTGGGCACAAGTCAGGCACCTAAGGTTTAAAGTGCCATGTGTGTGCAGTAACAAACGGTCAAACTAAACTGACATGCTTGCCAAACCTGTCAAAAGTAAGAACTAACGTTAAAAGTGAAGCACATGATAAATGTGTGGATTTTGTTTGCAAGGATATAGGGCTTTATGACACAGTGTTTAGTGAGGGCTGTATTCAACGTGAGCAGTACCTGGTTGACACAGCAGCCATAAATGTAAAGTCTGAAGTTTAAAGAGATACTGCCCCATTGAACAACTGTATGCATGACGTGGTAGAAAAGGCCAAAAAACTGATGGAGGATATTGTATGTGTAATGCTTGAGACTGTTAATAATTATGGGTGTGCTGTCGCAACTAATATTTGGACAGACAACTTTGAGAAAATCTCTTTTATATCTGCTACCATCCACATATTAAAGGGAGCTACAATCTTCTGTCAAGGGTGCTTTTAGCAACCCTATTTGAAGCAAGCGCAATTAAAAGGGGTGAAAACATTCATGGTTTACTATTTGAAAAACTTAAAATTGAGTTTTTGGAATTGACTGTTACTGACCGAGAAACAAAAACAATTACTGCCTTGCGTGGCTACACCAGATTCGACTGTAGTGCCCAAATTCTTAACACACTTCTCTTGAGTGTGGCATAAAAACACCAGCAATGATGGAGAAATTAACCAAAGTTGCACAGCTTCTAGCTAGTGTAAAAAAGTTAGTCAGGCATTTTAAACATACTGCACAACAAGGTAAGCTTACAAGGTCACTCAAACAGGTCTTTGGTGACAACATACAGTGCTTAATTCAGTGTTGCAGCAGTTTGACAACAAAATGATACAACTGTGGTCTCTTTTCTGTAACCGTTCAAAGATGTGACAACTGATTTAGAATCAGATTTTACTGAATGAACTTGTCAAACAAACTGTTCAGCACCAACTCCTATCCACGTGCTCTACAAAGTAGCATCATTTCTCAGCCCAAAGCTTCTGTATCTTTTATTTAAGAGGATTACAAAGGCACAGGAACAAGAAGCAATTTGTAATAACTGTGATTTAATGCAATTGCATTAAATCAAAGAGTGCAGTGAAGTTCACTAGTCTTTCATCTAGGAGCTTGTGAGCAGATGAGGAGATGCCTGCATGTTCACAGTGCTTTGCTTGGTTACAATGTCCTTGCATTGATAAGCAAAAAGTACTGTGAGAAAGTGGAGTGTGTTTGTTAAGCTACCAGTAATATGTCTAATCTTGTATGTGCGACTTGTACGCAGTATGTTCATACAGTAGATCATACTTCATTTCAATATAGAATAGTAATTGATTGCCTACTCACAAAGTTTTAATAAGGCATGTTGCTAACACTGCTCTTTCTTTATCCTTTCTGTGAATAAGATTTCAATATAGAATAGTAATTGATTGCCTACTCACAAAGTTTTAATAAGGCATGTTGCTAACACTGCTCTTTCTTTATCCTTTCTGTGAATAAGATGTGCAGACTTGTGCTCAGAAATTATTTAAGTCCCATCGGAAGATCTGTATTAAGTAGTGATGAAAAAAAGGGAAAAGGACAACTTGGCCAAAAAAGGGAAACCTTTAGCCACCGACTTGTACAAGATCATGTTAAACAGGCTTATTCACCTTCCATATTTTTCCTTAATGGAAATTGTTTCTGTGGGAAGGTGCAGGACAAATGAAGCCAAGTGTAGTAGTTGGCGGACATGGGTTTAAAAAAAAAATAATAATAATAATCCATCCTCAACAACAAGGCAAAAAAAAAAAAAGGAAAGGTACAAGAAATCTCCATTAGTGTATTAGGTCTAGGACTGTAAAGTCTTGCATTGTGCATGCTTTAAAGGATAGCGTTGTTTCAGTTGGTACAAAAGATTAGTGGCATTACCTGTCTTTGTGGGAACATACTTTCGACACAATTTGCAGTGTATTCTATTCTGCTTTTTGTCGGACTTTAAATAGCCGAAATAGCTCCACACTACCGAATTCCTCTGACCCTTTTTTGTTGTCTTTTGAGCCTTGGGCTGTGTCTATTGGGGTAATGCATTATTTCTTTGGTAATGCTGTTTTTTTAGTTTTCTTTAACATTTTCTGTCATCATTTTCTCTTTTATCTCGCTTCTACTCTTGACGTACTGGTGTGCACTATGGAGTTAGATCACTGCCAAAAGTCAGTGTTCAAGGAAAAACGCATTTTTTAGGCATGAGTGACAGTTTGAGTGCATTTTACAAGCGCAAGTTAACTCCATAGTGCTTGACTGCTGCTGCCCCAGCATTAGCACGTGTGCTGCTGCTGCCAGCTGCTACTGTGCTCAGTATTGTGTGTGTCAACCTAACATGATGTGGCTGTAACTCTATTCCAGCCAAATGATTGATTCAGTGCAGTTCTATTCTCATTATCATTTGCTTTTCGTGTTGTCTGTCATGACATGGATGGAGTTCTATCAACCATGTCTTGTATTTCTATCGAGAAAAATGATAATTATCTTTATTATTTTATTGCCCAGCCATAGTTGAGCCTTGTTCATGCTTTGTAACTGTGCTCATCAATTATCATTTTGGTATCCCTGGAGCAGAAATTTATAAAGTCAAATGCTCTTCCTGATATAATACCTCCTTCTGTAGCCATTTATAACGGACAAGAGGGGCCTCATGTATAAATGGTGCGTACGTACAAAAATGTTGTGTTCGCCTGTTTCCACACTCACATCGCGATGTATTAAAACTAAACTTGGCATTAAGCCACGCACATTTTTACACCAGCAAACTGGCGGCACCCAGCGTCAAAGCAGTGCTACACTTCCTGTGTGGTTTCCTTTTATTTTTTAGATTCACATCCCTGACGCGGCTTTATCAAATACACTGAAATTAACCGCATATTGTTTATTAGTTTAAGGCATTTGATTATAATCAACCTGTAACCATATAATGGTGCACAGAATGACCAAACTATTCCAAATACTATAGCTGCTTTAGCTTTGTTACTCTCAGTGCACCACTATTTAACCCACTGTATCTGAGTGTGGAATCACAGCTCTACAGCAGCTGATTGGAAAGAGAATTATCAGGATACAGCATTTAGCACACGCTGTCTCAACCATGTGCTACCACTGCGGTAGCAATGAGCTGGCTCCCATTCAGGGATTGTTCCTGCCTCTCGTTGTTTGCTTGCTGGGTCTGGTGTGACCCTAGATCGATAGATGGATGGAATAATTAAACATGTACTACGAAGATATTTTCTTGTTTCATAAAAGTTTTGAAGAATCTGCGTTCTAAGCTCACAGATGGTTTGGCATCTATTACAGAGCTGATTGTGTGGCGATTGGTTACTTGGAAAAAGAAAAGGAAGGACAGGAATTGGAGTTTAGTATGTTTGAGAGAGACAGTACTGCTGCAATAAATTATTTCATCGAAGGTCGCGCACGGCACAGCAAGCATCTTGTGGGAGGCAGGAACCATCTCTGAACAGGGTGCCAACTCATTGCAAATACTGTCCCCAGCATGTTTACATGCTTTAATTCCTATCATTATGGACATATCAAGTATACATCTTAATATTTAAATTGTTCAGAGAGCTGTAATATCATTAAAGTATTCTGTGTCCTGTCGGCAGAAGAGAAAGCCTGTTTAAGAAGCACATAGTGATTCACACACGTGGAGTACATAAAAGAACACACAGAATACAAAGCATTTAACGTGCTACTTTAGTTACGATGGAATCTGAAAAATTAGTAAATTAAATGATTTTAAGATGAAGTTTATGGCGTTCTGCTTTAATGACAAAATTACGTGATTAAAGTGGAAATTTCAAGATTAAAGTTGACATTTGGACATTTTTTTCAACTGTGTCCCTATTTTGTTTTTCATTTCTCTGTACTTTAATACGCTTCCATATGACACTCAGACGGTGAGCTACGACTCGCCTTTTCACTGCAACTTTGATATCTGACCACTTCTTATTTATTTCCTGCACTTTGTGACTTTATGAACTTGAACTTTCAAGTTTCTCCGTCACTCTGTTACTCGATCAACTTCCTTTTGTTGTTTATATCACTGCTTAAACCAACAAAATTACATTTTTCCTTGCCTCTACTTGGTATTCGCTGAAATTCTTCTTTTTCCCCCGTGCTTTTGCCATTGTCTTTTCACAGAACACAAAACATACAGTGCATCCGGAAAGTATTCACAGCGCATCACTTTTTCCACATTTTGTTATGTTACAGCCTTATTCCAAAATGGATTAAATTCATTTTTTTCCTCAGAATTCTACACACAACACCCCATAATGACAACGTGAAAAAAGTTTACTTGAGGTTTTTGCAAATTTATTAAAAATAAAAAAATCTGAGAAATCACATGTACATAAGTATTCACAGCCTTTGCTCAATACTTTGCCGATGCACCTTTGGCAGCAAGCCTCAAGTTTTTTTTGAATATGATGCCACAAGCTTGGCACACCTATCCTTGGCCAGTTTTGCCCATTCCTCTTTGCAGCACCTCTCAAGCTCCATCAGGTTGGATGGGAAGCGTTGGTGCACATCCATTTTAAGATCTCTCCAGAGATGTTCAATCAGATTCAAGTCTGGGCTCTGGCTGGGCCACTCAAGGACATTCACAGAGTTGTCCTGAAGCCACTCCTTTGATATCTTGGCTGTGTGCTTAGGGTCGTTGTCCTGCTGAAAGATGAACCGTCGCCCCAGTCTGAGGTCAAGAGCGCCCTGGAGCAGGTTTTCATCCAGGATGTCTCTGTACATTGATGCAGTCATCTTTCCCTTTATCCTGACTAGTCTCCCACTCCCTGCTGCTGAAAAACATCCCCACAGCATGATGCTGCCACCACCATGCTTCACTGTAGGGATGGTATTGGCCTGGTGATGAGTGGTGTCTGGTTTCCTCCAAACGTGACGCCTGGCATTCACACCAAAGAGTTCAATCTTTGTCTCATCAGACCAGAGAATTTTCTTTCTCATGGTCTGAGAGTCCTTCAGGTGCCTTTTGGCAAACTCCAGGTGGGCTGCCATATGCCTTTTACTAAGGAGTGGCTTCCGTCTGGCCACTGTACCATACAGGCCTGATTGGTGGATTGCTGTAGAGATGGTTGTCCTTCTGGAAGGTTCTCCTCTCTCCACAGAGGACCTCTGGTGCTCTGACAGAGTGACCATCAGGTTCTTGGTCACCTCCCTGACTAAGGCCCTTCTCCCCGATTGCTCAGTTTAGATGGCCAACCAGCTCTAGGAAGAGTTACGGATGGGAGTTACATTGGGACCTTCAAAGCAGCAGAAATTTTTCTGTAATCTTCCCCAGATTTGTGCCTCGAGACAATCCTGTCTCAGAGGTCTATAGACAATTCCTTTGACTTCATGCTTGGTTTGTGCTTTGAGATGAACTGTCAACTGTGGGACCTTATATAAATAGGTGTGTGCCTTTCCAAATCATGTCCAATCAACTGAATTTACCACAGGTGGACTCCAATTAAGCTGCAGAAACATCTCAAGGATGATCAGGGGAAACAGGATGCATCTGAGCTCAATTTTGAGCTTCATGACAAAGGCTGTGAATACTTATGTACATGTGCTTTCTCAATTTTTTTATTTTTAATAAATTTACAAAAATCTCAAGTACACTTTTTTCACGTTGTCATTATGGGGTGTTGTGTGTAGAATTCTGAGGAAAAAAAATGAATTTAATCCATTTTGGAATAAGGCTGTAACATAACAAAATGTGGAAAAAGTGACGTGCTGTGAATACTTTCCGGATGCACTGTAATTGGTTATTTATATTGATTTGCATATACAAAGAGGTGTAATTCTTGGAGGAGTCTAGATGGGGCGGCAGGCAAGTGCATTACTTTTCATGCTGACCGGGATTTATGTAACGGAAGAGTGTGAAAGTTGGCGTATGCACAAATTTATGCGTCTGGATTTTTTTGTGCGTACGCTTTTGTCCATACGCCATGTTTTAGTGTGAATTCTACACATGGCTTTATGCATGTGGCCCCAGAGCATAGGGGAAACTTTATTTACTGTTCACCTTGAGCTCTGAAACTTTAGAGATCCCCTTGGGTGCAGAATACTGAAATGGTTGCAGAACAGCAATCAATGTTGCAGTTTATCTGCCCGCCATATATTTGCCATCATGGAAGCACTACCTTTATTTGCGTGTGTGTGTGTGTGTGTATGTATGTGTATATATATATATATATATATATATATAATATATATAATATGTGTGTGTGTGTATATGTATTTATGTATTTCTAGAAAAAGTTTGAAGAAAGTTCCTCTGATAAATGTATTTCTTGAACACAGTGGTAGACTAATTGAAAGCCAGATCTTACTTATGCTTTGTTTGCAAATCAGGCAAGAAATTGTTTACATCTCTTAACAGAGATTAGAACCTGTCCTTTGAAAGATTCAGTCAGGTCTACAATTATGACAAATACAGTCATAATCTACGTAGTAAAGCTACTAGTGAAAATCTATACACACATTTTAACAATTGCTTACCAGCCTATTTGAATGTTAATTCTCTGTTGATGGGTCATTTTAACTACTGTACATTTTATAGACTTTCAAATTACTATTTTACATTCTTTTTGATAGAGTAATTTTGGATTTTGATAAATACTGGGTTAACTTTGCAAGGTCATTGACTAAATACTTTGTATGACTGGTCTTGCATCTGTCTGTCTTTCTGGGTTATTGGGAAGTTTTAACACACTGGCCAATGTTTCTTTTTCCTAAATTCTGTAACATTAGAACAAAAGAATGGGAGAAAAACATTAAGTTGGTCTGGCACACATGGTTATGTTTTCTGGCACTCATCTTCTGTCAGTTTATTTTTAAAATAACAAACAAAATTGTCTGACTTTGTCTACATTTCTTGACGGGGGAAATTTCCTCTGCCGATTTACTAAAAAATGCAACTAAGTGCCATTATTCCCTTATAAATTACATTATTAGTTGGTTCTTTCTAATTCCAGAAACACTGTCTCAGGTTGACCGTGTAGTGAGCCCATATGTTTCCTTATGTCCTTTGCATCTACCCGTTGCTCAGCAGTATATACATTAGTGTCCCATTTGCTTCTCTTTCTTTCCTGCTTCACAATATTCAAGGGAGGATTCAGACCAATCCAGGTAATCATTTTCTGGGATTGCATGGCATGAACTCCCTGTTCAGTATTGCTAGTTGCAGCACTTCATCTAAATGACTGCTCACAATTTCTTTTGCTTTGTTCCTTTTTTTATATATATAAACAAGATCTTTTTCAAGTGGGTGAAATTACTGCCAGGTAGGCTTTAATTATCCCCACTTACTGCATTTTATCTCCTGCTATGACATTTTCCTGTTTTCTGGACTTTAAACATTTTTCATTTACCTTCTTAATTTAGTGTCTGTTTTTTTTTTTTTTTTTTTTTTTACTAAACGAATAAAATGTTATCCTGCTTTTACCTCTTTTGCTATCTAATTTGATGAGGTTAGAAGCAGAGAGTTATGCATCTGGCCTATGCATGTTCATTAGAATAACCAGACTTTTTTTTGTCCATTCAGTGCATGAAAAGTGAAATGAAAAGCTTGTTTTTGTGTTGTCTCCGTATTGTGTTTCAATTAACAGTCAGAACTGAGGAAGGCTAAGTACAAAAAAAAAAAAAACTGGAGAAACAAACTTATTTTTAAACCCGGATTTGATGTTTGTTTTTTTCTGTTAAATGTAATCTGTCATGCTCAATTAAGATTTGTAACTAAAAAAAGTCAACTACTGCCTGAAATGTACTACTGTGACTTGCACATGCTATTTTAGAGCATATCAATCTGAAACTATTGAGCTTTGTGAAAGCCATCAGATTTCACTGCATATACGTTAAATCCAGATAGGCTTTAATACTTTGGCTTTTAAGGAGTTCAACTGTTCCACATTCATTTTTGAATTCTTTCTAATATTGTGCTCTAAATACAGCAGTGTGCAAATTATTTGGTATGCTGAAGCCTTCTAATCTTCTGATTCTTTGAAATGAAATCTTAGTATGCCCTTTTCAATACCAGTCTCAAATAAACACACTTCTTCTGTACTCCTCATGTTATTACACTTTTCGTTGTCATCCTTGAGCTTCAGAGCTTATATATTCAAGTGTGCATCATACTGCACTGTTGAACTACTAAAACAGATCTATGATTCAGTTCTTTCTCTGTTCCTAGTAAAAAGGCAGTTGATTCATTTACAGATTGAGAAAATGCTTTGCATCCTAAAATAGACCACACTGTTGCCTTTCAGTTGAGTTAACTACAATACCTGTAGTTTTCATCTTTGATCGTTACCAATTAGTATACAGTATGTTTCTGATGTACAAATGCTTTAACAATGTGGTAAAACCAGGCCTGACAGTGTAATCCCCAGTCAAATACATTTATGCAGTTCTGTCAAGGTCAATGTGATACTTTTGTTCAGCAGCATAATCAGACTTCATTTTCACTTTATATTTACACTTTCATGTCATTACATTATGATGTCCTATATCTATTGTTGATATATTTTTTCATATATTTAGAAGTTAGCCTGATACTCATGGTACAACATTAATAATCACTTTGGCTATTTCTCTGTAATTTAATGAAAATGCATGATTTAAAAACAAATATATGTATTTTGTTATAAAGAGTCCCTCACATTAAAAAGATGGTTCAATTTTAGATATAAAACACCATTCAACTTGGATTCCTCAGTTATTTTCAGCTTTCTTTGTTAAAGAAATATTCCTTCACAAATAAAGAGTGCACATTGCCATTTGAATGTGTGGAGAACAGTCTAGGCTTGATGAGCTTGTATGTCTGCTAATCTACACAGTTTTCATTGTTTGTAACAAATAGTGTAATCAGTTGCCCATTAGGGACTCATTAAAACTCATGAATATGACTGGTCCAAAATAGTTTTAATGTTTTTTAGTATGTATGTATTGTTTGAGACAAGTTATATTAACAAGATGTGAATTTTATGGAGCAAGTAATAACATTTGCAGTTCAATTGATTTGTTTTTAATCTTCTCAGTTACTGTATTTATTGTATTTGTTGTGCTGCCTTTGGATGTTGACCATGTTTTGAAGTTACATTTTATTCACTTTAAAGACATTCACTTCTGTTCAGTTTTGTTAGTAACTGTTTAATGATAAAGATAAGCTATTTTTGTTGCATAATACTAACTAATGAAGCTGGAACTGTATATTAAAAGGCAGCAAGGAGGTTTTATAAGATTTAAGAATTACCTTCGAAACCTTGCATTTTTTTATGAATAAAGTGAGGTTCCTTTAGTTTATTCTCCCTCTTTGTCATTTTTGCACATAAACAATGCATTTACAAATTATTTTGCTGGCAGACTGTGTGTTGCTTTTTTCCTGGCCAGCATATATGTATTAAGGCCTCAGTCACCTGGGAATTTATTTCCGGAGTGTTAATAAAAATACAATTTATATTAATTCTATTTTTTGTTGACATATTCAGCCCTCAATTAACCCTGTTACATTATAAGCCTATTTTGTTGGATTCTATTTAGCACTAAATTATTAACAACCTTGGCGCTCTACACTGCAGTACAAGCTATTACACTGGGATATTTTTAACTTTACAGAACACACTATCTGTCATCAAGCCCCTTCCCCACTAGGGCATATGTTTTGGGAGTGCCTTCACTTAGACCATTTTAGTGAAAACATATTTGTCTATTCTTTAATTGCATTATTTGAAGTTGCGCTAAATGGAATAGCATTATGCAGCAAAAAACTATTGCAATATCCTACACTTACATTGCTTGTACAGCAGCTTGTTTTACTCAACTGGTAAGACTGTAAAACCACCCTCCATAACTCAGGGGAGTGAGATATTGGTCTAAAACTATTTAAAAAAAAAAAAAAAAGAGAGAAACAGTCCAGAGCTTGTTTTGGGGGGAAATTTCAGAGATGAGATTTCTTTACATTTCACATGTATATTAAAATTAGCTTTGCTCTGCCAGCTTTTCTACTTTTTGATTCTTTGAAAGCAATACTTTTATCATACTGTTTTTTTGATATTAACCTATGAGATATTGCCTTTCGTGCATTACCAGACAAGTGAGCCGTAAACATCCTTACACATCATGATGCTGCTTTCTGACCCAGTTAATAGATTTTTGTATCATTACACCTACATATACTGACTTAAAATGACTTATTTAACCTGGAACTCATCTAAATTTGTCAAATCTATTTATTTAGATCAGTGTCTCTTAAAATGTAGACCACAAACTGTTTCGTGTTGTGTGATGCCTTGTGATGGGTCACCGCTTGCAAAGGGAAAACAAACTACCTGGACAGTGATTGATGGAGAATCTCAGTGGATGATTTACGCTCTCCACAGAGGACGATTGACGCCAGTTTCTCATGAGGGGTGGATACCCTGGATGACACTCCATGGTGATTGTTGATTGCAAAAGGCAAAAAAAGTTTAAGAATCACTCATTTAGATTATAATCTTTATTACATTCCAAAGAGGGGAAAGGGACCTTCTAGGTCTTTGCAGACCCCAAAACATCTTATTTTTTATCTGTTTGGAATCTGGATTCTATCTCTATCATTCTCAGTTTATTTATTTTTTTTATTTATTTGTGCTTGCGGCCATTATGTAGTTTTTCATTTCCTTTGACTATTATTAAGATGTTTTAGACATCATTTATATAATTATGCCCTAGGTCTACCTTCTAGAACTAGATACATATTGTTACTCAACTATTAGAACATGCTATTAGGTTATGAAGGATAACGTCATAAAATACGTTTATTAAATATTTTTTAAAATTTCCTAATGGTCTGTATTATTCATCTGTGATGTGTTTATGGTCACTTGGTATAGCAGAAACCTGACTTCTTTTTTTTTAAACTGCTTTTCATGCAACAACAAATTGAGTACAGAGCATATTTACACTTCCATACTCACTTGCCAGTTTAAGTTAAGTAAACCTGGTGTCTGAGTTGTGGGAGTAAAGTAGAGCACCTGGAGATTGTCCATATTTATCTTACTAGTAAGTGACATTGGGACCATGAAGCTGCAAGACAGCAGAAGCTGACCAGTCTTTTAAAATGTGTTGTCATCTTTACAAAATGATAGCTTTTTAAAATCGTGTTTTGACACTTTATAAGTATGTATAAAGGACCTAATATAAACATTCAAGTACATGCAAGTTTGAAATTTGTTGTAAAACATCTAGCTGGGTGAAACGTAACGTATTACTTGTGATTTAATCACAGTGTTTTACAGTGAAAATAATTAAGAGTAAACCAAAGATTATGTGAATTATATTGTTTTCCTTTATAAATACCTGCATGAATCCCTTAGGTTGTATTTTGTGGAAAATAACCTGCTCTTGGAGATGAAAAAATATAGTTATGTGAAAAGTGCACCCTATTAAGTGTGTTTTTTTTTTTTTTCTTTTTTGACATATGTGGGCATATCAGTGTTTGATTTTGATTTAAACAGTTTCTATAGGTGAAGGTAATATAATAAACATCATGCAACATTTACATTTTGTCATCTTTTTTATAATTTAAATAAACATAAATACAAATTTCACATGTGGGAAAAGTAAGCACACTCGTACATTTATCACCACCTCAGATTCCCAAAATCAGAATCAAGTGCACCAGATCATTAAAGTGGGTCTTGGAGCAACCTGTCTTATTTAAACCTCAAACGTTTAGTTTGCTTTACTATTTGTTGTTGAAATGTGTTGTCACCATGCCTAGATTGAAGGAGCTTGGTGAGGCCCTCAGATAGAAGGTTATAGATGCCTATGAGTCTGGGCAGAGATTTAAATAGATCTCCAGACAATTCAGCTTCAATAATTCCACTGTCATATACAAGTGAAGAAGTTTTCAAGCAACTGCTAACTTGTCCAGGGCAGGCCAACCTAGCAAGTTCAGCCCGAGAGCAGAACACAAGATGCTATAAAGAGTCTCTAAGTACCACAGAGTTTGATCTTGGGATCTACAAGTAGTTTGTGCCACTATAGATGTCAAAATGAATGAGTCAACCTTTAGAAAAAGGCTGCACAGTCTAGAAAGAACATCAGGGCTAGACAAAGTTTGCCGATGAACACCCAAGTAAAAACCAAAACTGGACAAATAAGGCAGAGCTAGAGTTATCTAGCCACAGTCCCAGAAGACATGTTTGATGAAACCCAAATACTGCATTTGAGCAGAAGAGCCGGATACCAGCTTTAAAGCTTGGTGGTAGAAATGTTATTTATGATTTGCAGTTGCTTTGCTGCATCGGGGCCCTAGGCAGAACACCATCATAAAATCAAATATGAATTCTTTATTGTACCAGAGAGTGGTTGAGGATAATGTGACACCATCTGTCGGAAGATTGAAGCTTAATCAAAAATGGACATGGCAATGTGATTGATGACCTTTAAACATACTAGTAAATCCATCAAGGAATGGCTGAAAATAAATAAATCAAGAGTTCTGCAATGACCAAGTTAAAGCCCAGATGTGAATCCTTTTGAAATGCTGTTGGGGTAATTTGAAATGGGCTGTGCAAGTGAGACACCCTTCAAACATTACACAGCTAAAATAATTCTGCATGAAGGAGTGGGAAAAACTTACCCAGTCAATGGTTAAAGACTGCTAGATAGTTATAGGAAATGCCTACTTCACATTGTTTCTGCCAAAGTGGCCAATACCAGCTATTAGAGCCAAGGATGTACTTACTTTTTCTATAGATGGAAATGATGTATCTGTATATTTTTAGTTCAAAAAAGTATTGCAAAGTTAGGTTTTCGTTTTTTGTATTACATCAGATTTATTTAAATATGTATAATGTTTAAATAAAGATCGAATGTTGATGAGTCCACATATGTTTGAATTTTACCTACTTTTTCACAGGACTATATACTGAAAAGGGCTGTTTCATGTTTCCACTCTAATCCCATTCCTAGTCCATGTGGTTTTTCTCAATTCCACATGGTACAATGGTAAGCATCCTCAAAAGGTGTATGTCTGTCTTGCTGATAGTTAAATCTGTGTAAAGACTGAATGAAAAGCTAATTATTTCTTAGTTAATTAAAATTTTATTTTGTAGGTTTCACATAATGTAAATGTAATTCTTGTATTCTATTTAAAATATTTAGTTGCCTCCTTTTTATAGGTAATACATATTAAATTAGTTAAATATTCAGTTAAAATTATTTCAATAACTGACAATTCAGAAATAATTACTAAACTTATTCACAAAGTTGAACTAATATTTGCTTAAATACAGAATGTTTCACAAAGCATACACATAGAAATTAAAGGTACAGTTCAAAGTATTCAAATAGATTATGGTTTGACAAAAGTGCCTACAGCTGGTATAGTCTGACAGTAGCAGTTTATTACCTACCATGCACAGTTAAGCACTAGTAAAGTAGGTACACAAAACATGTACATTAAAATTAATTCTACTATAGCGTAAATAGGAGAAAAAAAAAGTGGTTGGTTTTGAGGTAGTTTAAAAAAAAAAAAAAAAAAACAAACAAACTTTTTAAAGAAGCTTCACAGACAGACCAAGAAGGAGAGAGTTCCAAAGTGTAGGAGCCACAAAGCTACATTTGCTAATATTAGTAATGGACCATTTTTAATGGTGGTAAGGTCATCATTAGATTATTTCAGGTGTGTTATACTTAATTTGTGACCAGCAATAATCTAATGTATACTAGGGGTGGTTGTTAGCTCTTTTTGAAAATTAATTAGTACCAGCCACAAATTCATTTGTGGTTATGTTATCAGTAAAGGTGCTAGTGTAAATAATGCTTGTCTCATTGTTACTGAGCATATAGTAAGAATGTGATGTATGTCAACCTCAGACCCAAAACCCATAATAAATTCAGATTATAAATTTCCTTATGTATGTCATTTTAGTTAGGCTTTCCTATGAACAAATGTTTCAAGTTTATTTAAATTAATATCATAATGAATTATGCAAGATTTGTGTTTGAAAAGAACATACAAGAAAGCAAAATGTAGAACTTAACACAATTTTAATTAAGGCTGTTTTGGAATTGGACGCAATCTACAAAATATGCCTCTTTTGTTAAATCGTTTTGATTTTTCTTCAGTCCTTGCATAAGATTATTTTTTGAGTTAATTGCCTGATATTGATTGGCTTTTTCAGATTGTTTTCTTAGTTGTTTGTTTATATTTCTTTTAAAAAAAATCATAGCACAACATTACATTCTCAAACCTGTTCAATCCAGTACAGCGACACAAAGATGAAAAATTGTATCTTGGTACTACCTGTATGCATATGTGGGAAGCAGTCCTGGACAGAACACCATTGTAGGACAGGTTCCACTCACACCCCCATATATTCCAATTTGGAAACACCAGTTACCTTAACATGCACATATTTGAGGTTGTGGGAAGAAAACTGGAGTCTGCTCCTCACACACCTGGAAAGAACATGGGATTCAAGTCCAGAATGTGAGACATATGAGGTGCACCTCATTCTTTAAAATGTAAGTTTTTGAAAGTGAACTGACAACTTGCTGGCTAATTTTAGCCAGCTGTGCAAGTGATTCAGGTATCACCTTATCTTCTCTCTTATTAGATTTTGTTTCATTATACATATTATAATATTAATAGTGATTTCTCTTTTGTATTGTAGTAATTGTTAAATATAGAAGTTCAGGGCAGCACAGTGGCACAATGGTAGCCCATGCTGCCTTGGAACATAGAGACTGAGGGTTCAAGTCTCAGGTGCTCCCCGCATGAAATTTATGTATTCTTCCCATGTCCATTTGGGTTTTCTCCAGGTACTCCTTTTTCTGCCCACAGTCCAAAGACATGCAGGTTGGATGGATTGGTGACACTGAATTGGCCTTAGATGTGTGTGTGTGTGTGTTTGCCATGCAAATTGCTGGCTCCCTGTCCGAGGACTGTTCGTGCCTTGCACCTAATGCATGCTGGGATAGGCTTTAGCTTCACCCACAGCCCTGCATTTGAAAAATGTATTTGGAAAATGAATGGAAAGATTGATAGAGCAGTTAAAGCAATGTGAGAGTATAATGTAATCAATGTTCAGTTATATTGATATTTTTCCATAATTGATTGATGTTAAATGGTTTCGCCTTTCCTCACTTTTCATAAAACTACCTTCAGCATTTAAACATTTTTGATAAATGTTGCAAACATGTATTGAATAATTTTAAATACAATTGTTGATTATTTTCTTACCCTTGTTAAAAAATAATTTTTCAAATAATTTTAGCAACCTTTTATTTAATGTAGCTAAAGATATTTGTATAATATCGAATTTGTAGTTTTTGGGTTTTTTTTCAGGATTATCTTAAAGAATAATTTATTAAAAATCAAACTTCCCTTTGAAAATTGGTTTCTGAGCTGACAGCTGTCAACAAATGAAAAAGGGTCTTACTGAAGGTGTAACAAATAAACACTTCATCATACAAACAGACAGACTTAAAGGTTATTTAATGACTTGAATTTAATCAGAAAGATTGGAGCATGTTTATTACCTCTGACAGTTATAGACACTTGAAATACTGTCTATATCAGGGGCTAACCTGCAGCACAGCCATTAAGAAATGGCTAATATGTTTTGATTTGGTAGTATATCGATTTTGGGCACAAAGAAGGCGCAGAATGCAGGTGTGATGTTCAAGTATCATCTTAAGTGATCCTCATCAAGTATCAGTCTAGAGAATCCATCTTTCATGTATTTCTTTAGTGGAAAGTCCATCTCATGTGAACGCAAAGACACCTGTACATGTTTTTAATGGCAATTTGCCTAGAGAAATTTTTCCAACTCTACACACCCACTTAACCCATCCCCCAAACCCCCCCCAACCCAGTCTTTTCATTGCCTGGCCCACAATTAACACCATACTGCCCTACAACATCTACCCAGACATGCGTGTGAGTGAGACATCCACATAAATAGAACAGCTACTTATTGTATATAAACCAGCTTTTAAATATATAAGAATCTGGTAAGCAATTATCCCATTTCATTTTCTTTCTTGGCCCCCTTTTACAGTCCTAGAGCAGATGAATGAGAAATAATTAGCCATGCAGTGTAGCTATGCTAGGAAAAAAAAGCAAAAATGCATTTATTCAATTTGCAACATTTATACTTGCGCTAATGAAATGGGAAATATTTCATCACCCCTGAACAAATCAAACTTACTGAATGACATATAAGACCCCATTACATTAGGGGGAAAAATGAATAGCCCAAGCTTTAACATGTTTTAAAGATATATTAGCCATTCATAAACTGACTTTTTCATGTTTCTGTTTATTAAGTAGCCTTATAAATCCTCAAAATTTTAATCCAGGGAAAAATATTACAATATTGAGAGCTCATGTTCAGATTGGCTAAATCTTTGTAAGTCTGTAATAAAACTGTGTGGCACTGCTGCAGCCCACTTTGACATAAAGCAGTCTGTACATACTGTATGTCTGTATCTTAATAGTTGACATTTGCATGCACATTCTCAAGAAGAGAAACAGTGGCAAGAAGGAGATTGTGATACAAAATTTTGCAGCTTCTAGAACCAATCATAAATGTGGAACAGTTCAGGTTTGGTCCTTCTTGGTACACCACCCACATATCTGTGAAGCAATGCTGAAAGGTGAAAGAGAACAAGCAGTATCAACCCTCACAAGGAATTCACATGGTACTTGCCATAGTATAAAAGATGATTACTGCTAGAGCACCTACACATGTCTTTTGTAAGAACTGATGGGGGAAAATGTCAAGTAAGGAATCTGCACATTCAGAGAGTTTATTTAAATATACCATGTTGCATCAAAGTGTTTTGCATCACAAAACCGTGTTTAATAAATACATATAACCTTACATACAGTGGGATGAAGCTTAAGATGTCACATTTGTGTATTGCTCTTTTACCTACCTGGGTTTCGTAAAAGAGATATATATACATTAATTTGGAATAGTGGCAGAATTTCATCAGTTACATCCCTATGGCATTCCTGCTTGTGTCAACCAGAAATGGACAGCAGCCCAAAGAATATTTTTTGGGCTATGCAGTTAAAGAAACTTTCACCCAAAACAGATAAAGAAAAAAACCTTTTAACAGAGTGTCTCTCATTTTCAATGGGTTTGCCGCTTAGTTTCCAGTATTTTATCCCACTTTTAAGCCACGTCTTTGGCTAAAACAAGAATAGAAGGGAATGCATTCATAGTTTGTGACAGCCCTGTGAAAGCAAGAATAAGAACCTTATTACATGGAAGAACAAATGGTACATACTGATGTTCCTCAGTACCTCTTAGGTTGTATAAGTAGTGAAAGTCTTGTAAGCTGCAAGAACCTTTTTTTACAACGGAGTAATCTTCATTTCAGCTGCAACTTCTGTTTCTGAATTTACTGTATGATGAGAGATGTGTCCCTCAAGAAATGTTATGGTTTAGTGTATATAAACATATACAGTATTACTTTGGCAGCGGCACAGTGGTGGCACTGCTGCTTTGCAGTAAGGAGATTGTGGGTTCACTTCCCTGGTCCTCCCAGTGTAGAGAGTGTTTTGAGTAGTGAGAAAAGCACTATATAAATGTAAAGAATTATTAGTATTAAATAATCATCACACTATTCTTATACTTAAGCAAAAAAACTTGATTTTCCAGCACATAGAGATGAGAAAAGTTTGAAATTAAAACATGCTGGTTAACGTCATTTAATAATTAACCATGGAACATTCTCTAGATTCCCACTCTGTCATTCCTATGAGTTCTTTAGACTGTTATTTGACACTTATTAAATATTGAATTTTTTTTTATATATGCTTTCACAGATTTCTGTGCTTGATATAAGTCATTGTTCTGTGGCATGTTGAATTTCACTTAAGACGTAGCTGTTGGACATAGTTTCTGAATATTCTATTTAATTCTGCCTGATAGTGTGATATTCATGGTAATTGGTGACATGAGTCGGGTCCTGATGCAGCAATTGTGTCCAAGACACACTTTCAGACTTTTCCTTCCATGAAGCCATGCTTGTTGTATGTTTTCTTGGTGGTAGACTCGTCCAAGTTGACGTTTAGCATATCAAGAATGTTGCATTGATCACCTGATGTAAACTTATAGTAATTTAAGACTTTTAAGGTCAATCACATGGTCAGGTTATGTAAAAACAGTTGGCTAAGATGATTACTGTTGGCTAGATTGGTAGTATGTGTGTGTTTTTTTTCTTTAAAACTATGAATTTAGATATATTACTGTACAATAACACCCTTAACTGTTATTTGGAAATGGCTTTGAAGCCTTTTATAGACTGATCAGCAGCAGTAAGCTGGTTTTGCTAGGAGATGAAATTATAAATAAATACGAGGCAAAATTACAAACTGTCACAATTTCTAGGTGTTCTTGTGTATTTGTTTTATAGTGTTTTAAAATTACATTTTTTGTATGTTCCCTATCGGGGGAAATGTAAGTATTTATATGAGTTAAATTTATTGTTAAATGTTGGACTTTGGCACTTATGCATCACACCTATAACTCATTGTCATTGAAAAGTTTCACTGGTTTGTCATCTAAAATGTTTTCCCAAGTGTTTACTACCATCATATTTTGTTTCTGGGTTCCCCACCTCCACCACCCCAACACTAAATCTCCTTCTGTCTTGCATGCTTGATTGGATTGACTTAACTAGTTAGACTTTACACTCCCGCATACTTCCCCATATATTTTTCATGTTCATATGTTTTTGTGCCTTGTCTTGCTTGCATAATTAGCCTATAACTTTTAACTAGCCAATGAGTATAGATACATTTTCTTATATATTGGCAGACAAAGATGCCTCTTTATACTTCTCACGTCATTCTGCTACTATAGTTGTATTATTTTTTTCTTCACAGGCTTGATAATCTGTCTGTCATCAACTGCAGCCCTTTACTTTCGGCGACCTGATTGTTGCCTATTGCTGAGCACAAGTATGGTTTCTGTGCTTGAATTTTTCTTTTCTTTCAGCATCAAATTGCTTGCTGTTCTTTCATGGATGTTCCTCTAGTATTAATTTTGGGTTGCCTTTGTAGATTTTAAAGGCAGTCACCAAATGCAGGAGCAAAGGTTAATCCAAAACACTACATTAACATTCTTTTGTATGAGCACTATCAATTCAACAAGTAGCACCTTCCAGCTAATTGCCTCAATAATACATAGGATTGCCTGAAATGGTTAGAGGAAGAAAACAAAAAGTGTTTTGATTCTAAAACTTTAAAGCATACTGTGTGTGTGTGCGCAGCATTAACCAGAAAAAAAGTTACACTTTGTCCTTTTGCCTCATATTCACCTTTTCATCTCAGTTCTTATTTGCTTGAACAACAAAAACAATTTGGTCTTTACCATCGCAATGTTTACAGAGAGCAGGCACTATTTTTGCTTTTTGTTTTTTCTTCTAATTCATCTCATTTCATGGAAATTCAATCAAAGAGAACAGGAAAAATAAACATTTTATGCATGTGTAAATTCATACAAATATGTTTATTCCATATGTTTACATATTTGTGTGTTTTTGTGAGAAGTGTCTGAACCACGTTTGTGTATTTTTTTATTCCTTTCTGAAACCGTAGGCTGTATTATTGTTGGGTGCCACTTTCATTTTAACAAGAGTAGAAGGAGGCTTTACTAACTGCATTCAAAAAATCCATTGCCACCCAAAGGAAAGCTAAGCAAATATACATAAAATATATGATATATGCACCTACCAAGTGCATTTGGATAGATTATATATTTTCTAGTAATTTCTATTGAAATTTGAATTGTCTTCATTTCAATTCATGTACAGTAATCCCTCCTCCATCACGGGGGTTGCGTTCCAGAACCCCCCGCAAAAGGTGAAAATCTGCGAAGTAGAAACCATATGTTCATATGGTTCTTTTTATATATTTTAAGCCCTTATAAACTCTCCCACACTATTATAAACATTTCCCGCACAATTATACAGCATAAACCCTTTGTATTCTCTTAGTTATTAGGTAAGATTCGTTAAAATTATGTATGTAAACACAGTTTATATACAGTAAAACCTAAATATTATTTTAAAGATATCGAGCGTCTCCGATATCACATATGTTACAGCCATTACGACAGACAAGCCACCAGCAATAAATACGTACAATGCAAGAAAAATTGTATACAGTAAAGTGTGTACAGTGACACTAAACTATGTACATGTAATAAGTACTGTACATAGATAATTAATTATGGTTACTCACCAACAATGACACGACGACGTGTCCGATAACGATGAGTTTAATTTTACTGCACAACAAAGGAGAGCATTACAGCTCTTCTAAAGGATCCTCTTCAGGCGACTGTGTAGCACCGCCGTTGTTCTCCATCCGGCAGTCTTCAATCCAAATCCCTAAAGCAGATTCCATCCAGACTACTGCCTTATCACGTCCACTTGCAACTCGTTTTGCGCCCTGGTTAAAGGACACTGCGGCTGTAGATCTTATATGCTTTTCCTCCTTTTTAAATAAAAAGAATCGTGGACTCATTGATGCCATAATGATGTCCTGCAGCGGTGTAGCTGTTCCCTTCCTTCAACATATCCAAAACTTTTACCTTTTCTGCAATCATTTGCATCTTCTGTTGGCGCTTGGACACGGCCCCTGAAGCAGTAGCAGGAGCACGTTAATGCTGAATGAGTGAGATGAGACTTCCTGGTTAATGCAGCACTCCGTCGCTGAGCCAATCAGCACACAGGAACTTTAACTGTGTGCTCTGATTAGGTAGCTTCTCAGTCATCCGCCAATAGCGTCCCTTGTATGAAATCAACTGGGCAAACCAACTGAGGAAGCATGTACCAGAAGTAAAAAGACCCATTGTCCGCAGAAACCCGCGAAGCAGCGAAAAATCCGCGTTATATATTTAGATATGCTTACATATAAAATCCGCAATAGTTGAAGCGTGATATAGCGAGGGATTACTGTATGTCCAGATCACTAATACTATAATTATAATCATTAGTAGTATGTTATGCATTTGAGCATTCTCAGTTCCTGCCCCCCGTTGAATTGCAGATTCACACCATGCCAACATTCACGCCTTTATTTTTTGCATTTCTTTAAAAACCCTGCAGTAATGTTTTTTATATACAAGTATTCATGTATCATCCATGTCCTCAGTTTTAAAATGTATCTTTTAATGAATAGTTTTTGTTCTCTCTACCCAAGCTAACTTTTTTAATAATAATATAATACAATACCCCCACACACAGTCACTTTCCCATGTACAGTATGTTGAATTTAATGTATATGTGGTCTTATTGGTGAGACCACTGAGTGTTAACTGTATCTTATTGTCTCCTTTTCCTCCAATTGGAATATTTGTATTTCTCTCTGCAGTTTTTTCCAAGGCCTCAGATGCAGACAGCAAGAGCTCCCATTCCCAGCAACAGTCCATCAATTCGCCCAGGATCACAAACCCCTGCTGCTGCTGTATATCCTCCAAATCAACCCATCATGATGACAATGACAGCCATGCCCTTCCCCACACCACAAGGTCCCCAGTACTATATTCCACAGGTGAGTATGTTGCTCTTATCGGACATCTTTATAATAACATGCCAAATTTAAAAGCCTTTATTAGAATGATGATGCAGATATCATTAAATGTCATGAGTTTTATGTTTTAGCTTTTCATTACCTATCCATTTTTAAACCCACTTATCCAGAGTAGGGTAGCCGAGAAGCTGGATCATCTCACAGCAATCATTAGGTGCAGGTCAGGAATAATTGCATTTGATTATAGAAATGCAAAACTATTCCAAACTTTTTTTAAATAACTTTTTTTTTTTTTTAACCTATTATCTTTCCTGCATATTTTGTACTTTGTATTTTTAGATGTACACCAGTACAAAAATGAGGCTTTAAGATTTTGAATTATTATACATGACATATCAAATTGTTCCATGAAGTCCACATGGCTTCGTAATGCTACATTTATTAAATATACCATTTGCCTTACAGGTTACTTCCTGCAAATTGTATTTATGCCTCTGTTACTGTATTTATTTTGCAGTCTTGATTAGTCTAAAACGCACCTTATGATACTGCATGCAGTTAGATTGATTGAAATTAAAGCAGTAGTGTGTTTAAGAACGTTGATTGAAAGTGCACAATCACTTGTCAGCTGCTAATTTATAAATGAATAAGAGTCTATTAAAATTGAATTTGCTTTTCAGTATTTCCCCTTTACCAATTATCAAAGTAACTACAGAAAGGTCAAAGATCAAAATGCAGCATTTAAGTTCGGTCTAAAGGCAGTGACTTAAAATTAATTTCAGTTGACAATGGCTTCCTGAAAAATACTGACTTTTTAAAAAACTGTGCTGTTTAGCCAGTAGTAACTAATGAGACAATGAAGATTTTTTTCTAGCTGTTCCAAAGTTCAGCTGTGCAGCTCTTGGTGAATGTACTAATCCCTGTTTCTTGGATCTTTTTAAGTAAGGTTTGCTTAAAGATTAGTTAGGTTTGATTTTCTATAGCAGTCTAACATTAACCCTCTAAAATGTCCTCTAAACCGCTTTAATCTTTTTTTTTTTTTTTGCCAATTTCATTCTTTTCCACAAAGCAGCATCACTTTCTGCCCATAGTTAAGTTTTATTTTGATGTATTGTCTATTCAGTTTTTGTTATAACTAAGCATGTCAATATTGATATTGTTATTACTTCACTGATGCTTTTATTCAAGGCAACTTACAACTTTGAGTGATACAATTGCTTACATTTCTTTTATTTATTTCCAAATGGAGCAAAGACTGGTGAAGTTTCTTGTGCAATGTCATATTATATCAACAGTGAGATTTGAATCCACATCCAACAGGTTTAAAGTCCACAGCCTTGAGCACTACGTCACACTGCCTATCTATTTTTATGCAGTATATGCTATTTTATTCCTGTTCATATTACATGCAGTGAATGGTCCTATATAAAATTAAGAATAATTTCTTGTGATAGGACAAGATTAGGGCCTGTAATTACTACTTGTTAGCTTTGATTGTTCTGGTTTCAAAATATGAATTACAGCCAGTGCATTATTATTAAAATATAGATTTAATTAAGCCTCTCTTAACCTAAGGCTTTCCCTAGCTGTCATTGTGAAGTTTCCAAGACTTCCAATAGTGTACAGTAGATTTTGTCTTTGAAATCACATAAAAACTGCTTTCACATCTTTAGTGTGGATAATCCTATACTTTCTGCGCTTGTTTGATTTCTTTTTATTCTTTTCTAAATTTCTCTGTTGTCGAGCATTAGAGTTCTTTATTTTTTTTCCTTTATGTTAACAGTGGGACAATTACATTCAGATAAAAGGTGAAAAATGCTAAATTTAAGATTTATGGAAATGTTTAATTTAAAGTGAAACAAGTGTGGCTCCCAGGGTACTTGAGATTTGAGGATTGCAATCTTCTGTAATTCACAGAAATAAATATGTGTGTGTATATGTATATGTATATATATATATATATATATATATAT
Organism: Erpetoichthys calabaricus; assembly: GCF_900747795.2. Classification (NCBI taxonomy): domain Eukaryota; kingdom Metazoa; phylum Chordata; class Cladistia; order Polypteriformes; family Polypteridae; genus Erpetoichthys; species Erpetoichthys calabaricus. The sequence continues at coordinate 167,127,399 of NC_041401.2, read as the reverse complement.
ATATATATATATATATATATATATATATATATATATATATAATCATTTTTTTTTTATATCTCAATTTTTAAAGGAGCATAAGAACTGATTAACTGTTTCTGGCTCTTCCTGTGGTCCCAATAACCACTAAAATATTCCTTGAAATCCAGGGAGACCGGTACTAGCACATGGCATATGTCAGTCATATGTTGTGGGTGAATGTTTACAGTAACAGTCTATTTTAGAAAGGTGAAAGAATATGTTTGGAACAATCCCAGATAATAGGTCAAAATGATACACAACAAGTAGGAAATATAATGATATAAAGTAATTTTGAGACGTACTCTAGCACAAAAGATTAGTTATCATGAGTTTAGCACTTATTTAAACAGCAAAGTTCAAAATTTACTTCAGAAACTTTCCAGTGATTTATGTCAAGCATGTACAGTTTTGTTTAAAGACTATTGATTTCTTTTCTGTTTATTGCAGTACCGGCACAGTTCCCCATATGTGGCACCACCTCAGCAGTATTCTGTTCAGCCTCCAGGTCCTAGCACTTTTTATACAGGTCCTGGACCTGGGGAGTTCCCTACAGCCTATGGTGAGTTGTTCTTAATTATTTTTATTAAAACAAAGTAATTTAGAACACATACTTTTGCTTTATTTCTGACACTGCTTGTAAGTTAAATTTACCAAATCTATCCTTACATGATCATCTGCAGTTTATTCCATTAAGAAAAGAATACTGGTTTAACCTTGGCAATTGTAATTACATTTTAAAAATATATATGTCATGTATAATGTATAATTCAAGCTTCTTAAATTGTTTCACCTCCCAGTAACTAGTTTATTTTAAAAGACATTATCTACATAACTATTTTTTTCCTGTGTATACTCCGATACTACAGTAGCTGGCCGATTTGCTGGCTTACAGCCATCAGTTTAAATTTCTGCATTGAATTTATCTCAGCAAACACCCATCTTTTCATTTTCTACTCTTCTTTTCATGGTAAAGGCTATGATAACACATACACTGACTAAGGAAGACCAGGTTTTGCTCTAACAGAGTCCACTTCACTCTTTAGGATTCCTATGGTTTCCTTAGACATAGCATACTTTTTAATCTTCTCTTAGTTAATGGTGCCAGTAAACCTTCAACCGATGGTGATCTGATCCTCTTTAGCTTCAGCTGCCTTCTCTAAATAAGAAGTAGCACACACCATCACCACCATTTCTCAGTCCTCACCCAGTGACTGTGTAAGTCTAGGTGTTGGAAGGAGAAACCTGCTTTCTGCTGCGTTTACCCATTCTGCAATCACAATGTCACAAGCTATGACTATGAATTAGAAATGAGAAGTTGGCTTAATGGGTAAACCAAAATTTTGTTACAAACACTCAGCTCATACTGCATCAAGAGACCTACACTAATCTCATTTTCAAGAATTGCTTCCAGCTCATACTTGTGACAACAAAACCATAATCACTAAAATAAATTGTGAATTAATTCACAACCAAAACCGATTCCCTGACTTAATAGCAGTGATCTAACTTGTGTCTACACAGATTCATAATTTATAACAAATAGGATTAACTAATTAAAAAAAATTTACCATTTACAAGTTTGTACTTCATAAAATTGCTATAAACAGTATATTTAAAGATGCATGACTGTTGACACTATGAAGGTAGCTTTTATTCCACAAAACAGTTTAAAGAAATGTAGCTCCCCTCTTACTTTGTATTAGGAAGGACATAGAAGCAGCTTACCAGATTCTGTGAATCATATACTTCAAAAGATGTGTATTGTGCTGTCCAGCATCATCAATATTTTACCTCAGATATACCAAAGAAAACATTTGAGCCATATAGTATATACAGTAATAATTTGATCTCCTTAATACATGTCTTCTATAACAGTTCAACTTTTAAATCTTGAACTATCTTTTTCCAATATGGAAACACACAAATACATGTTTTTTCCTCAAGTACTATTAAAATAAGTATTGTGAATAGGAAATAGTCAGATATTTCTAATATAAGTTTTTATCTTTTTTTTTTTTTTTTTTTTTTTTTTTTTTTTTTGTGTGTAATTAGCCCTATTCGTTCTCTAATGGTAGACTCCTATAATTCACCAGTGGGTAGTGTAGGTATAGTCTGTGTCTATCAGGTTGGTCTAATAAAAGAAAGGTCACTGCAACTATCAAAGTTCTGTTTGGAACTTTGAAAAGATAAATGATAGTTATTTACAGGGCAAATTTTGTTAGGGAAAGCAGCCATTGCATATGTCAACTACAGCCATGCTTTGTATTTTGAAAGAGAAGTACCTAGTAGAGGTTCATTGTCATTTCACAGATCATAAGTCTCACAAAGCAAATAACAGTACTCATAGCGTTACTCATGATAAACATGATTGCAAAGGCCATGATTTCTATTAATGTTGTTGAAGAACAGGGGCTTTGAAGTTTTATAGTAGGCTAGTGCACCAGGCAAGAGCATTCTTGTGTGTACAGACTAGATCTGTGAAATCACAGATTATTTTCCACAACCAGATTCATTTAAACCATTTAAACAAATAATTTTTGTAAAACAAATCTGTTGGTCTAAAATATCATTAAAAAATGTAGAAAATCGTACCGCTAATGTTTGTAGGTATTTTACATGGCAGTTTAGAATTTCCATTTATCAAATTGGCAACTTTTCTAATTAGTACACAAAGATTATTTTTTCAGTCTTAGAACATGCAAGAAAATGTAGTTTTTCTTAATACTTCAACATTGTCTCTTGATGCATTTCTGAAGATATGTAACTTTGTTTGCCATCTATGCTCCAGTTTTTACCATTGTATTTTAAGAATATGAGTACTGACCTTAAAAAAGTTGACTTTCTGTGTGATATTTTTTTTTCTTTCTAAGGAGGCCTAGTGTATCCAGTGCCTTTTTCTGAGATGCATTATAAATCCGTTGATCTACTGTATATTGTTTTCTACAATTAAAATTTGAGTGTCTCCGAATATCTGCAAATTGTGATGTCGAGTTGCTATCCAGATATTGCACTGTCTTTAAAATGCAATTTTATTGGTAGTGGTAGGAACAAGTCATATGTAATTAAGAAGTGATCAGAGATAATTTCACTTAGTCATGTAATAAGTACTTCTTGAACTTTAGCTCCATAAGTAATAATAAGATCCAATGTAATATTATGACAATGAATTGGGCCATTAATAATCTGGCAACACCTTGCCAAATTTAGCAGAATAGTAAAACATTTCCTACAGGTGTCAGTTTCCTCATCTGTGTTAATATTAAAATCCCCCCATCTCCACTATACAGGGGTATGGTTATAATTTATAGTTTAGTCAGATAATAGGCTACCAAACTGATTCATGAAGCAGTGATGTGGCTCTGGTGGTTGGTAAATTAGTATAATTGTGCTGAATTATGTATTCATTTTTCATATGAGTACCTTAAAGGATGTAAATTCATCTAAAACATTACTGTTGTAAAGAATGGAGTTTATCATTCTGTAGCTAAAAGGTGTTTGAATGAATCCGTTTGACAGGAAAGAGGAGTTCCCCTAAGTGATACAAACATAAGATGGGTTTAGATAGAGAACCAGCAGTTGATGTGTAGGCAGCACATCGGAGTTGATTGGCATTCAGCAAAGAGTGGGCTGTGGTGAACAGGTTTTATGGTGAGCAAAAAGACTGATTTGAGCCATAAATAAGGAGAGAGCAGGATGACAATTTTCACTGTGCTTTATAAAAATGTTGCTTAGCGGTATAACATACCAGAAGCACAGAGCTGTGATTATACTGTTCATTCGTACCAGAAGAGCTGCTTTTGCTTCTGTGTAACTTGAGCCTGAAATACAAATCTTTTAAGATCAGTGTTACCTATAGTATTTCCATCATACAATAATTGTTATTTTCCAGATTCTTAGATATTTAGTTAATTTGAAAGAATTACTTGGCTTTATCTGATATGTATAGCTAGATGGGGAGCTTATTTAAGTTGCATTCTTCTTTCATGGAGTAATAATGATAGTGATTTTATACTAATATGACCTATTTTTATTTATAAGTTTTCTTTTGGCAATATCACTTTGTTAATATAAGCAGGCATTTATTGGGTATGTAGTGGTCTGGTACTGTCACTAAAGTGCAGAAAGAGAATATTGCTTTTACTGCACTAAATACCCCTGTTGGGTTACTGTGTTTTCTATCTTATAATCCCGTTTGCTATTTAAAAAGATTAATATATGCATAGTGATTCAATAAAGCGCTTGAATTTCAACAGAGTCTAACAATTAGTCACAGACCCTATACAAATACCAGTACCATATCCATTTTTAAATCACTTGAAGCAAGTGTTTAATGTAGTGTACTAATGCTTGTAATTTTATTCTATTATCACTGTTACTTTTGGAATATCACAATTGTCACAAAAATATTTAAGAAACAAAAATGTAATGTACCCTTTGAAGTAAATTAAAAATGTAAAAGGCTCCAACATTGAAGTCAGTTAACGTAGTCCCCAAATGCACCTGAATATTATGCTATGCAGATATGTTCTACAGTTCTATATGTTCTGTATTCTAAAATTTTACGGTTGAGTTTTAACTTTTTTTTTTTTTTTAATATTAGAATTTAATTAGTTACTTTTTGCGATTGCTTTCTGAAGGGTTGTACTTCTATTCTAAAGAAAACAAAACATATATTTAGATATATTTACAGTTACTATATTTTGGTTATTGTTTTATTTTGTCTCCTCTCCATTTCCCAGACCTTTACAGATTCTAGCACAAGCTTTAGTTTTTTTTTTTTTTTTTTTTTTTTAATAGGTGAAAAGGATTTTGTTGCATGTAAATCGTTACAGTGAAATTCTTACTTGTATGTGCTAATCAACAGGCAACATGTTGCCACTTTCTGGTGCAATGATTAATGAAAGTTATATTAACGTGTGTGTGTATGTATGTACATATATAGAAAAATATATATTTTTATTCTTTGAAACTGTCATACAGCTGATTAAGCTTGTGGAGCATCTATATGCTATTTTGTCACCTGTAATATGGTACAGTATCAACATTTTGAATTCCTTTCATTATACAATGCAAAGTTTGAAGATTTGTAAATATTTCCATAAGATTTTGTTTAAGCACATACTTGAAAAATAAGAGAAAAGTGTTGTAAATGGTAATGGGAAAAGTTTACAAAGAAAGTTGTAAAATTTCCTAAATTTTGTTAAACAATAACGTAAATTCACGTATATTACTGTATTTAATTTTTTGCCAAAAATTGCAGGAGCACCTTACTATCCTGGACAGACAGTGTATTCCTCTCCTCCAATTTTAGTGCCTACACCACAGCAGCCTCCTCCAGCAAAAAGAGAGAAAAAGACTGTAAGTTGATTTTGCATTCTTTGTATTCACTGAAGAGCACTGGTTGATGCACATGTTGAAGCAATTTTAACTTTAGGAAAGCTGGGGATATATTCTTCAAATGCTAATCCTTCACTGGAAGACATAAGTCATGCTTTTCCCAAAGATGTTCACATTCTTAATTAACATGGTCATTAACATGGCATTAAATGTGGAACACATTAGCCAAATTGTGTCACCTGCTGTCTGTCATACATAAGCCTGGCTGGATCTGATATCTTTGAGTTTCTGTTGTTCATAGAACAATATCAGAGTTATTTCAGAAAGGTCATTAATCTTCACCAATCATTCACTTTCAATCCTTCAGCTTTAAGCTTAGCTCTCACATCATATAGGAAGAATTTATTTGTGAAGGCAGACCGTTTCACATTTCAAAAGCGATTTTAAGTATATATTTGTGCATAAGAGAGGACAGGCCTTTTTATTTTTCAAACTGGGAATTTTTATTTTGTCTTGGTGCACTTCTGGTTTACATTAGAGGCTGAGCTTAAAACTAATTGGTTACATATGAATGATTGTCATGAGACAGCAGAAGCTCAATGATACCAGACCATCTGAGGTGGACTTTCCAGGTTTAGAATAAAGGAAATTGTTACTATTTTATTAAAAAAGCCACATTAATACTAACACTAAAACAAACCTTTTTGTCATTGACACCAATACCTAAAAACATGTATCACTCTATTGTTGTTAAACTTGCTTTACAATGAATGAAACAACACTTCTAATATGTTTAAATAAAGAAAATAGTTTGAACTCTCTAATCCTTTAACAAAGATTTCATATTCACATTGTGTATTACTGTAGCTTATGTATATTCTGTAAATGGGGTAAAAAGAAAATATCAGTGATTAAATTTCACACTCCAGTTTTTCAGTGCTTGACCTGGCAAAAATATTAAAATATTTTTAGATTCACACTGTATTAAAGAGCATTAGGGAATTACTGGTATTTGCAGTCATGAAATGCAGAGATACAAAATTACTCACAAAAATGATTACCTGAAATATGCAAGCTACTGCTTTGCCCCAGTCATGTAAACAAAAATATTTGCTTATGTAAATTAACAATGCGGCAATATTTAAAATCAAGAAAAAACAATAAGAGGAAAATGCAGATAACTGACTGTCTTTTCAATCAGTTCCTTGAAAAATTCAAGCTGTTTTCAAAGAAAAAGGGAGACCAACATGGTATTAGATATACAGTAGGTGTGCCTAGTAAAATGGCCACTGTTCCTATTTTAAATCGTCTGCTTCTCTTGATCTTTCTGAGAGTATACAAACACAGAGAAACCATTGCTCACTTTACAACATATGTTTCAACAGCCTACATAGTGATACAATTTGATATGATATTAAAAGGTAAAAAGAAGTTCAGTTGATAGATGATATAAAACAGTAAACATCTGTTGTTTTCTGATTGCTATAGATGATAAGAAACCCTAAAAGAGCCACCTCTTTAGGCTAATGCAGCTCTGAGCTCAGGACTCTCCTAATATTAATCATAGCTAGCTGTGAGGAACTAGATGTCTCATGACAATTTTTGTGATGTTCTATGAATTTTTTATTATTGATTCAAGCTGTTTTTATGTTGTACATGCCATTGAAACTAAAGCAGTATTAATTGAGGAAGAGCTTATGAATTAGTCTAAATTAATTCTATGAAGATTTTACTGACTTTTACAACCTGCCTAAGAGTGGTCCTTCCACAGTTTTCAAAATCCTCAATGACATTTTGACAAAGTGAAATGTATTACCTTGGTTTTTGTGGGGACCAGACTTGTGATGGTGCAGCAAACTTATCAGCCTACCTGAGGGGTTCCAAAGCAATCTTTAAACAGAAGATCAAGCAACTAATTATGTGCACTGCTTGGAAGTTTGTAAATGCCAAATAATTTGTGATGTATTATGTTTTGAACAAGAGGTGACACATCTGATCAAACCACCTCCAAAGCAGGATCTCACATTATAAAATGAATTTGGACAATAAAACTGCAAAACTTCTCACGCAGTGAACAATGCACACTGTCCCAAGTAAAATCAATCTCTAATTGCTTCTCTGTTCTCACAATTCTAATGACAGAAATCAATTAAGAATCATTTGAGAAGTGTGGATGAAAGGCTGGAGGTGTATTGTCCATGCCAGCCAAATTTAGGAAATAGTTCAACTTACATCTTGTGTACCTGGCTTTCTCCAAGTATACAGTTGCCCAGCACTAGGGATGTTCCAATCAGGTTTTTAGAATAGATTCCATGTGATTAAAATTGTGTTTTTCTTTTAAAAATGTTTTTTATGTTAATCTTTGTTCCATATTAGAGTATTTTTACAATTAAAATAAACTGTGAATTCATGTTGTTGTTTTTTTATTTATAAATTAAATAATATAGGATTAATTTAATAATAACACATGCCTTTTTACTAAAATAAATACAATCCCACAATTTTTTTTACTAATTAATGTACACAAAATATTTCTCCATAATAAATATACATTTGGTATGTACATTTTAAAAAAGTAGTTAAAAGACAACCCACAATTCTAATAAAATAAGATTCCTACCCCTGAGATGCATAGGTAACAGACTTGGCAGAATTACGAGTTAGACAGCCTCATTCATCTCTTAAGCTAGCAAAATCTATTGTTTACTTAGCACCAAGGCAAACTTTTCATTGTCCGCTCAAAAAACTTTTTTCTTTAAGTCACTCTGTTCCTCTTATAATTCAAAACATGAGCTGCTGTACTTAACAGAAGCTCCTTGTCAGTCCTCCTTTGTGCAAAGAGTATCTCTTATAATTACAGGACAAAACAAAAAGTTCTGAACTCACTATAAACTTATCTTTTAACTTCACTGGAAGACGTTTCTCTGTCAATATTCTTTACCCTGTCAGTTGCATCTGTTACAGCATACAGACCTTTCTTCTTCCACTGTTAAGTTCAGGTGGACATACACTGGGAGAGAGGTTTTTATACAGTGCCTCTGCCTTTTTCTCCATGCAGTGGTTCTCAGCTTATACGCTCCACTTCACAGGCTGTCCTTCAACAACAGAACTATACAGTATGTGCACTTCCTCACACCTCATAATACATTGCCTAGAGGAGCACAAAAGCTGTATTGCACTAATGGCAGATTTTTCAGGCTGTGCTTTACTTCTCAATTTGGAGACTCCTGATGATTCAAAGTGAAAATCGGCCAATTTTGATCAGCAGCCTATCAGAAGTATCACTACTCAGCAAAATTTGAAATTGTAACACCATGCTCCAGAAGGCACAAAGAACAGTTGTATTAACCCAGAGTTTTATTTAAAGCAGCAGTTATCAAATCACTTATTTCATAACTTATTCAGGTAAGTGGCTGAGGCTCTAAGGGATCTGATAGATGCTCCTCAGTTGCCCAGGCATCATACATGCACAAAAGGACTTGAAGATGGAGTGACCAAGCACCCATTCTAAAGCCCTGTACACTATGGGGTACCATACTTTTAAGTCTTGGAACTTACAGATTGTAAACCCCATGCCCCTTTTGTCTACCGTGGAGAGACGTTAAAGTTGCAGTGGAGTTGGAAAAACAAATTGTCTCATTCCGCTACTGAAGGAAAGGTGTCATTTTAGTCCTCTCATGTTTTTATATTCCTAGGATTTTGTCTTTGACAGTTTACATAAACAGTTATTTATGTTGGTAGGCACTATCAAGACATCTAAAATGCAATGAGGTGTTAAATGTTATCAATGTGTGTACTTCTGAAAACAATGGTTTTATCAAATTTTTTAAACTATATTTTACAATTCAAATTACTATAGAAGTACGATTTTCTGATGTATGTTATTGCTGTGGCAGCAACAATCAATAATGTATGTTTTGCTTTCTGCATGCAGATCCGTATTAGAGATCCTAACCAAGGTGGTAAGGATATTACGGAAGAAATAATGTTAGGAGCTGTAGGAGGGGCTGGGAGTCGAAATCCAACACCACCAGTTGGTCGACCACCTTCCACACCAACTCCACCCCAGGTAAAGATGTAAAGCGTGGATTGATACTCATTTTAAACCCTCTAGCCAGACTTGACAGAGTGTGGCTATAATTTGATCCACAAGTAATATTTAAAACTAGATACTTGTATTTTCATTCTCTAGCTGTTAAATAAAATATGAGCTAATTTTGCTAAAATTCAGCATGTCTGCGTTCTTTGTAATTTGGATTATTTTGTCATCTTTGTATTTGAAATGTTGCATGTTTATGGCTTTCCACAAAATGTCCGTATCCTAATGGATTTTTTGGGAAAAGAGCTTTGTTGTAATCAAAATTAAAGGATGTTGCTTCTTAAAATTCTTGTGTGTCTGTTGTGTACTAACATTTTGTCTCTATTCATCATGCTTCTACTACCTTGTTTTTTTCTAAGGTGTTCCTTCTGTAGAGTATAGCAAGCTAACACTTGGAAAGGGAAATTTTGTAGTGTTTAACAAGAATCTTCCATATGCATATTCTGTTGACACTAATTTGTTAAGAAAATACACATTACTGAAGGGGAAGAGCAACAATCCTACATTATTGCTTTTCAAAACCTGTCCATAGTTGTTTTCATTATTTTATAAATATTTGAAATTAATGAAGTGAAATCAAAGTGTTGGTACTTTAGTACTAACCCCAGTGTATTCCTTTTCACCTTGTAATAAACTAGGGGGCTTTCGCCCACTGCTCGCTTCGCTCACCAACCCCCATGCCTGCGCTACACGCCAGCAACTTCACGTCTGCACCGCTCACGTATGTGGATTTCACTTTCACCAAATAACAAAACTTTTAATTCTCGCGGATAGGCCTCTTCATTGAGAAGAAACACTACTTTTCCCTGATGGTAACACAAATTAGATGACCTACAAGTCTCCGACTTAAAGTTTAAATCCAAACAATATATTCGATCTGTTTTCACTGTTCCGTTATTTCACCAAGTAATAATTTCCGTTTGTTTGCGCTAAGCGATCTTTACTATCATTTTTATTGAGACTTTCGAATTTTCGTACTTCCATTATCTCTATTTCCAGCCCTGGGCATGGTTAAATCTCTTGGCACAAAGTCTCGTCTCGCGGGACGTGGCAGTGTCTCTCTGAGAAAGTCACGCCTCGTCTCTCTTCCCAAGATTTTTTTTATTATAATAAGAGAGATAAAGCAAATCAGATTCCCTAAATCTCACTTTTTGTAACAAAATGTTTTCAAGGGTATAAGAAAATAAGATTTAACATTTACATAAGAAACAATAAAATGTTAAAGTATTGTGACAAATTACAGAACAGCACTATATTAGTAAATTTGTTCAGTTCTGATACATTCATTACAATATTTTTACTATTGCTGTCTTTTGTGTTTAAAATATTATGAACAAAATGGGTCATTGCGGATGAATAGTACAATAAATGGAACGTTAAAATGTCATAATGATTTGGGTGCAGAGAACAAAAAGAAAATGAGGAAAGGATATCAAGGGCCATTTGTTTATTGTTTTCACTATACACCGACACAGATCTCTAACTCACTCGCACACGAACCGATAGACAAGAAATTTATGGCTGTTTGCAGATAAGTAAAAATGGTTTTCACTAACAGATATCATGGCTGTGGGGCCCCAGAAAAAAAAAAATCCTCCCAAAATGTTAAGTTAGTCATGATAAAATTGAACAAATTCACAATGCCAGTGCATAGCTTTTGCTGAATAGTGCAGATGTTAGAATAACTGACTAGAGTGGCATTGTGGTTCTCAGCTTACATACCCCACATGCATCCGTTTTTTGCTCTTGATTATATATATATATATATATATATATATATATATATATATATATATACACAGTGGGGCAAAAAAGTATTTAGTCGGCCACCAATTGTGCAAGTTCTCCCAATTAAAAAGATGAGAGAGGCCTGTAATTTTCATCATAGGTATACCTCAACTATGAGAGACAAAATGAGAAAAAAAATCCAGAAAATCACATTGTCTGTTTTTAAAGAATTTATTTGCAAATTATGGTGGAAAATAAGTATTTGGTCACCTACAAACAAGCAAGATTTCTGGCTCTCACAGACCTGTAACTTCTTCTATAAGAGGGTCCTCTGTCTTCCACTCGTTACCTGTATTAATGGCACCTGTTTGAACTCGTTATCAATATAAAAGACACCTGTCCACAACCTCAAACAGTCACACTCCAAACTCCACTATGGCCAAGACCAAAGAGCTGTCAAAGGACACCAGAAACAAAATTGTAGACCTGCACCAAGCTGGGAAAACTGAATCTGCAATAGGTAAGCAGCTTGGTGTGAAGAAATCAACTGTGAGAGCAATTATTAGAAAATGGAAGACATACAAGACCACTGATAATCTCCCTCGATCTGGGGCTCCACTCTCACCCCGTGGGGTCAAAATGATCACAAGAACGGTGAGCAAAAATCCCAGAACCACACGGGCGGACCTAGTGAATGACCTGCAGAGCGCTGGGACCAAAGTAACAAAGGCTACCATCAGTAACACACTACGCCGCCAGAGACTCAAATCCTGCAGTGCCAGACGTGTCCCCCTGCTTAAGCCAGTACATGTGCAGGCCCGCCTGAAGTTTGCTAGAGAGCATTTGCATGATCCAGAAGAGGATTGGGAGAATGTCATATGGTCAGATGAAACCAAAATAGAACTTTTTGGTAAAAACTCTACTCGTCGTGTTTGGAGGAGAAAGAATGCTGAGTTGCATCCAAAGAACACCATACCTACTGTAAAGCATGGGGGTGGAAACATCATGCTTTGGGGCTGTTTTTCTGCAAAGGGACCAGGACGACTGATCCGTGTAAAGGAAAGAATGAATGGGGCCATGTATCGTCAGATTTGGAGTGAAAACCTCCTTCCATCAGCAAGGGCATTGAAGATGAAACGTGGCTGGGTCTTTCAACATGACAGTGATCCCAAACACACCGCCCGGGTAACGAAGGAGTGGCTTCGTAAGAAGCATTTCAAGGTCCTGGAGTGGCCTAGCCAGTCTCCAGATCTCAACCCCATAGAAAATCTTTGGAGGGAGTTGAAAGTCTGTGTTGCCCAGTGACGGCCCCAAAACATCACTGCTCTAGAGGAGATCTGCATGGAGGAATGGGCCAAAATACCAGCAACAGTGTGTGAAAACCTTGTGAAGACTTACAGAAAACGTCTCTTTGACCTCTGTCATTGCCAACAAAGGGTATATAACAAAGTATTGAGATGAACTTTTGTTATTGACCAAATACTTTTTTTCCACCGTAATTTGCAAATAAATTCTTCAAAAATCAGACAATGTGATTTTTCTGGATTTTTTTTTCTCATTTTGTCTGTCATAGTTGAGGTATACCTATGATGAAAATTACAGGCCTCTCTCATCTTTTTAAGTGGGAGAACTTGCACAATTGGTGGCTGACTAAATACTTGTTTGCCCCATTGTATCTTGTATACAAAAATATAGGTAGAAGAATAATTATAAATGAGTGAAATATATTGTGTTACATTGTTCTAAAAATTTAAGATATTCTCAACCATTCAGGCTTTACTTCATTACATTACTTATGTATTCAGATATGAATTTATTTAATATTATTTAATAACATTTTCTTTTGAATTTTCCATCCATCCATCCATTTTCCAACCCGCTGAATCCGAACACAGGGTCACGGGGGTCTGCTGGAGCCAAACCCAGCCAACACAGGGCACAAGGCAGGAAACAATCCTGGGCAGGGTGCCAACCCACCGCAGGACACACACAAACACACCCACACACCAAGCACACACTAGGGCCAATTTAGAATCGCCAATCCACCTATCCTGCATGTCTTTGGACTGTGGGAGGAAACCGGAGCGCCCGGAGGAAACCCACGCAGACACGGGGAGAACATGCAAACTCCACACAGGGAGGACCCGGGAAGCGAACCCAGGTCCCCAGATCTCCCAACTGCGAGGCAGCAGCGCTACCCACTGCGCCACCGTGCCGCCCTCTTTTGAATTTTCCATTACCATTTTCTGTATTCTCTAATTTATCAGGTGTCAGTGTTCCTTAAGAAAACATGACCATCACAATTTGAAGTCTCCACTGCATCTTAATTCACATATTAGACCTAATCCTGCACAAATATTTAGTTAGGAGTTTAAAATTATTACTCCTCCAATCCATAAGTACATCATTAATAGTTAATTTCCTGTTCCTATATGTACTAGAATCGATAACTGCGTCATCCATTCCATGACCAAAAATGAATTGACTAGCTGGGAGTGAAGTGACAGTGGCTCTATATAAGTTTAATCTCTTAGATCCTAAAAATGACAGAAAAGGCTCTTCATGTAAAATTGGCACAGAGAGTGGCTTTTGTTAAACTTTATAATATTCACATTTCATGCCAACTTGGCTAGTATATTTTTTGTAGAATTAATTTAAAAGAGACATAATCTGTAACACTAAATCTGAGTGGAAAAACAAGTTATATTTAACAGTAAACATTACTTTGTTCAAAATATTGGTTTAAACAAAAAAACAGTACCCAAATTTGCTGTTCTACAATTAATATAAGATCCACTGGATTAAGCAGTTTGGCAATTCAGGCAAAAATAGCATTTGTTTAAAGAGAAATCCATTCAGAACAAAATTGAAGTGAATTTTAAACTTCTAAACTCAGAATTCAATGCAACTGTTTCTGTGGCTCTACTGTTTGCTTTTGGATTGAACTAGAAGCAAATCAAAGACAGACAAATCTCAGCAACACTAAAATCCAGCAAACCTCTTCAGAGGGAACACTAGGAATGTTCAGTGATTGTGTCTTCCTGTTGTTAACAGTATTTGTCTTTCCTTTCTTTTTCCATTTCTGCTGCCCATTCTTTTAAATCCTTTCTTTATTTGCTGTTTTTGCTGTTTTCTGTCCTTTTTTTACTTGCTGCTTTCCCTTCCTTGCTCCTGCTGTCCATTGCTAAACCCTTCCTTATGTGCTTTGTTTTTGGATGTATTCCACTTTGCTAGTTTTTATGTCCACACCCTCATTATCCTCACATTTTCTACCTCAAATCCCAGCAGCTGAGCAGCCAAGTCCCGGAACATGGGCATGTGATGTACAATATGGAGAACACTCCGCTCATCCCTACAGCTGTTGAATTAAAACAAGGTTTGGTTGTGTACCTTTTTTACTTAATATTCTACTGCAATAGTCTATAATAATGTGTATATGCAGTATAAGTAATATAGTTATTAAAGCATGCCACTAGTTTCCAACATTTAGTTTTTTTTTTTTTTTACTAGAACTTTATTTGACCCCAGATGGAAATTTGGCTTTTTGCAGGAATTCTTTTATTCATATATTTATATAATATGTATAATATATACACACAAACACAAAAATATGGTCTGAACACACACCAGAATAACCAAAAAGTAAGAAAATTTAGAGGATAAAAAAATCTGCATTGGCTGTCACTGCTTCACAAATGTGAGGAGGAAAGTGTGTTTATTTTCATTTTGTCTCTACAGAGAGCAAATTGCCTATGATTTCTGTTTCTGTCAGCTTTACAGGAAGGAAATGCACTCAGTAAAGGAAGTATCTCATCTCTTAGTGAAAGAGAGTAGTCACGAAATCGAATAACATATCAAATTACTTTTTTCCATTCTACTTTTTCAGACATGTTCTATTATCTTGCAAGGAGTTAACTTTAACATTTCTTTCTTCTTTTATTCTCAAATCCCAGACTTGATGGCAAGTCTTTTGACTATGAAACCTTGAATTTTGTAATGATGATATGTTTAGCAAAAGTAAAGTCAAGAATCTTAACTTTAAAAAGGCCTTTGTAATGTAGTGTACAGATTTTTCTTTCATACTGTTTACAAAAGTCATATTGTATCAAAGCACATTTGTCAACTATATTAACAGCAAACCTTAATTATTTGGAGATACTGGAATCTGTATTTATTGAGATGTAATTTTCATATTACTATTCCATCTTAATTTCTTATTCCTCTACGAACTAAGAAAGTTCCAAAACTCACATTAAAAAATTGGATATCTTCATATAATCATCACACTTTCATCCTCGGCTCAGAACAAATTCACCCTAGTAAGGCAGACAATATAAGTAAGATACAAAGACTGCTCCATTTATATTAAAATCTATTTTAAAAAATTACACTGTATTCATACATTTTAGAATATTTCATTATAACACAGTACACTCATGAGCATTTTTAAAAGTCATCAAGCTGCTTTCTGCAAGTACCAATTAGCAAATTAGTCATTTTTTTTTATTTGAAGTAAATTTTTTTTGTACTAATATCAGGGTAGACCTTTAGTTTGGGTAAAGCCAGTTTCAGTGTGTTAAAAACAGCTTTTCAGATATCCTAGATACAGTGGGTACGGAAAGTATTCAGACCCCCTTCAATTTTTCACTCTTTGTCATATTGCAGCCATTTGCTAAAATCATTTAAATTAATTTTTTTCCTCATTAATGTACACACAGCACCCCATATTGACAGACAAAAAAAAAGAATTTTTGAAATTGTTGCAGATTTATTAAAAAAGAAAAACTGAAAT
The DNA here is from genome assembly GCF_900747795.2 of Erpetoichthys calabaricus. Taxonomy (NCBI): domain Eukaryota; kingdom Metazoa; phylum Chordata; class Cladistia; order Polypteriformes; family Polypteridae; genus Erpetoichthys; species Erpetoichthys calabaricus. The sequence goes on along the minus strand of NC_041401.2, from coordinate 167,111,422 downwards.
ATCACATGGTCCTAAGTATTCAGACCCTTTGCTCAGTATTTAGTAGAAGCACCCTTTTGAGCTAATACAGCCATGAGTCTTCTTGGGAAAGATGCAACAAGTTTTTCACACCTGGATTTGGGGATCCTCTGCCATTCCTCCTTGCAGATCCTCTCCAGTTCTGTCAGGTTGGATGGTAAACGTTGGTGGACAGCCATTTTTAGGTCTCTCCAGAGATGCTCAATTGGGTTTAAGTCAGGGCTCTGGCTGGGCCATTCAAGAACAGTCACAGAGTTGTTGTGAAGCCACTCCTTCGTTATTTTAGCTGTGTGCTTAGGGTCATTGTCTTGTTGGAAGGTAAACCTTCGGCCCAGTCTGAGGTCCTTAGCACTCTGGAGAAGGTTTTTGTCCAGGATATCCCTGTACTTGGCCGCATTCATCTTTCCCTCGATTGCAACCAGTCGTCCTATCCCTGCAGCTGAAAAACCGCCATGTTTCACTGTGGGGACTGTATTGGACAAGTGATGAGCAGTGCCTGGTTGTCTCCACACATACCGCTTAGAATTAAGGCCAAAAAGTTCTATGTTGGTCTCATCAGACCAGAGAATCTTATTTCTCACCATCTCAGAGTCCTTCAGGTGTCTTTTAGCAAACTCCATGCGGGCTGTCATGTGTCTTGCACTGAGAGGCTTCCGACAGGCCACTCTGCCATAAAGCCCTGACTGGTGGAGGGCTGCAGTGATGGTTGACTTTCTACAACTTTCTTCCATCTACTGACTGCATCTCTGGAGCTCAGTCAAAGTGATCTTTGGGTTCTTCTTTACCTCTCTCACCAAGGCTCTTCTCCCCCAGTAGCTCAGCTTGGCCGGACGGCCAGCTCTAGGAAAGGTTCTGGTCGTCCCAAACGTCTTCCATTTAAGGATTATGGAGGCCACTGTGCTCTTGGGAACCTTAAGTGCAGCAGAAATTTTTTTGTAACCTTGGCCAGATCTGTGCCTTGCCACAATTCTGTCTCTGAGCTCTTCAGGCAGTTCCTTTGACCTCATGATTCTCATTTGCTCTGACATGCATTGTGAGCTGTAAGGTCTTATATAGACAGGTGTGTGGCTTTCCTAATCAAGTCCAATCAGTATAATCAAACACAGCTGGACTCAAATGAAGGTGATCTCAAGGATGATCAGAAGAAATGGAAAGCACCTGAGTTAAATATATGAGTGTCACAGCAAAGGGTCTGAATACTTAGGACCATGTGATATTTCTGTTTTTCTTTTTTAATAAATCTGCAATTTAAAACAATTTCAAAAATTCTTTTTTTTGTCTGTCAATATGGGGTGCTGTGTGTACATTAATGAGGAAAAAAATTAATTTAAATGATTTTAGCAAATGGCTGCAATATAACAGAGTGAAAAATTGAAGAGGGTCTGAATACTTTCCGTACCCACTGTATGTCAGAGAATCGAGTTGTCCTTATGTACCAATCTGGCTGCATTTTTTCCTGCCAGCTTCATAATCATTTTGTCATTTTACCTATAATTGTACTCATTGTCTTTTTTCTTTTTCAGCAGAATGCAATGTTTAAGATTTCCATTTGTAAGAAATTTAGAAATACTTGAATTTTTTGTAACTTAAATGCTTAGCTCTCTTTAGTCATTTTCATATTAATTCACCTTTTGAATTTGCTTCTTTAGTTGTACCCTGATTGGAACAATTAACAATGGGTGATATACTCACTAAGGCAAACAATGCTGAATGCTGAAACACAAAGGCTAAAGTTGCTTTAGTTACATGCCCATTAATTTACTCAATAAGTAAACGGCTTAAATATCCAGAATGCCTGATAAGTAGAATAAAAATCATGATCATAACAATGATGAATATTTTTTAAAGGACAAGGAAACTAAACTCTAAAATATTCCTGTGTAACATACACAAATGCCTAACAAACCCAGTTTTGTAATCTCGGGATACCAAAACATAGAATATGGAAATATTAACTTGTTTAACTGAGGTCTGGACTATTTTGGAAACTCAAACTTTTCAAAAAGCCTGTCCTTTGCTTAGAGAGCGCATTCACGCATCACATTGCTACAGATGCAGCGCGTCAGTAAGTGACAACACGGACCGCACATACACTAAAAAAACTACAAAGCCATAAACAAATTGATATACAAAATAATTTAAAGAAAACAATAGAAGTGTCTGCAGATCAAACTAGTGTTCCAGCAATATGCAATGCAGCAGGAGCAGTTGAAGCTTTCAAGTGTTTCATCCACAAGCAGTGTTGCAGACACAACATGAGTCACAGTGTTTGTTAATAAATAAACCAACAAAATGCGTTTGTTCATCTTTTCTTTATTCTTCCTTAAACTTGAATTTTAAAAGTACTAGCTGAGAATCTGGAATATCCCAACTGACCAAATCCTTGAGCAGTCCTACTGTTTTGCTGTGAATGTTATTTAATTGTTATGAAGGTAAATTGTAATCCTCTGGTACATCTTTACACCAAACTAAAGATGTACAGTAATCCCTCCTCCATCGCGGGGGTTGTGTTCCAGAGCCACCCGCGAAATAAGAAAATCTGCGAAGTAGAAACCATATGTTTATATGGTTATTTTTATATTGTCATGCTTGGGTCACAGATTTGCGCAGAAACACAGGAGGTTGTAGAGAGACAGGAACGTTATTCAAACACTGCAAACAAACATTTGTCTCTTTTTCAAAAGTTTAAACTGTGCTCCATGACAAGACAGAGATGACAGTTCTGTCTCACAATTAAAAGAATGCAAACATATCTTCCTCTTCAACGGAGTGCGCGTCAGAGAGAGAAAAGCAAACAAATCAATAGGGCTGTTTTAAGTATGCGAAGCACCGCCGGTACAAAGCTGTTGAAGGTGGCAGCTCACACCCCCTCCGTCAGGAGCAGGGGGAGAGAGAGAGCCAGAGAAAAACAAAGTCAAAAATCAATACGTGCCCTTTGAGCTTTTAAGTATGCGAAGCACCGTGCAGCATGTCCTTCAGGAAGCAGCTGCACACAGAAGGTAGCAACGTCCCTATCATCTAGGTGTGCGAACAGCCCCCCTGCGAACAGCCCCCTACGTCAGCGCAAGAGAGAGAAAGTAAGTTGGGTAGCTTCTCAGCCATCTGCCAATAGCGTCCCTTGTATGAAATCAACTGGGCAAACCAACTGAGGAAGCATGTACCAGAAATTAAGAGACCCATTGTCCGCAGAAACCCGCGAAGCAGCGAAAAATCCGCGATATATATTTAAATATGCTTACATATAAAATCCGCGATGGAGTGAAGCCGTGAAAGGCGAAGCGCGATATAGCGAGGGATCACTGTATTCTGTTTTCTTTCATTTATCCATTTTCCGTAACACTTTTACCATAACAGAGTTGCTGGCTGTTAGAACCAATCATAGCCAAATCATTTGCAAGACATGAATAATCATGTAATTACAGGATACACTCAAACACTAACTCTTCTTTTGAACAGATCAATGCAGAGTCAACACTCAACCTAGCTTACATCACCTTCAGAAATGGGAGAATACTTACTCAGGATTGTCATTGTAATGTGTTTACCACTTAATTTCAGTGTGACGATGCAATCCAAAATTGAGGACTTGGGATATGCTGGTGAGAACAGTTTTGTTCTTGCTATTTCATGTATCTAGTGAAAAGAGTGATGAATAAATTAAACAGCTTGCTACAGGTAGGACAAAGCACTTTTCAAGCAAAATATAATTTAATGTCCTGCACAGTTACATTCCATTTGCTCTGTTTAACTGCTAAGAATGTCAGTGTGATTAAAGGTTGTGGAAGCTAATTAATGCTTGTTCTCTGTTCAAAGGCACATACACTTCAGTAGGGAAAGAGTTTAGCTGGCTCAGCTCCTGAGTCTGAGTTCTTAGGTATTGGTCTATTTCATCACCTCATCACTTAAAAAAATGGGTTTTGTTACAATCTTAAGATTCAACAGTAAAGTGAATCAGAAAAGTCAAATATTGTCATTAGTAAAACCTTTGGACTTTCAGGATATTATACAACCTCAATTCCAAAAAAGTTGGCAGGCTGTGTAAAATGTCAATAAAAACAGAATGCACTGATTTGCAAATCACCTAAACCCATATTTTATTCATAGTAGAACTTAGCAAACACATCAAATATTTAAACTGAGAAAATATGCCATTTTAAGAAAAGAGTAAGGTTATTTTGAATTTGATGGCAACAACACATCTCAAAAAAGTTGGGACATGGTCATGTTTACCACTGTGTACCATCCCCTCTTCTTTTAACAACAGTCCATAAACATCTCAGAACTGAGGAGACCAGTTGCTGGACTTACGGGAAAGGAATGTTGTCCCATTCTTACCTGATACAGCATTCTAACTGCTCAACAGTCCTGTTTCTTGTTTGTCGTATATTTTGTTTCATGAGGCGCCAAATGTTTTCAATTGGTGAATAGTCTGAACTGCAGGGAGGTCAGTTGAGCAGCTGGACTCCTCTACTATGAAGTCATGCTGTTTTAATAGATGCAGTATGTGGTTTAGCATTGTCTTGCTGAAATATGCTGGACCTTCCCTGAAAAAGATGTTGTCTGGATGTGAGCATATGTTGCTCTAAAACCTGTATGATACCTTTCAGCACTGATGATGCCTTTCCTGATGTGAAAGCTGCCAATTCCATAGGTACTAATGCAAACTCGTACCATCAGAGATGCAGGCTTTTGAACTGAGTACTGATAACAAGCTGGATAGTCCCACTTCTGTTTAGTCTGGAGGACATGGCATCTGTGTTTTCCAAAAGGAATTTCAAATTTCGATTCTTCTGACCACAGAACAATTTTCCACTTTGGCTCAGTCCATTTTAAATAATGTTTGGCCAAAGAAGATAGTTAGGTCCATAAATATTTGGACAGAGACAACTTTTTTTCTCATTTTGGTTCTGTACATTACCACAATGAATTTTAAATGAAACAACTCAGATGCAGTTGAAGTGCAGACTTTCAGCTTTAATTCAGTGGGGTGAACAAAACGATTGCATAAAAATGTGAGGCAACTAAAGCATTTTTTTAACACAATCCCTTCATTTCAGGGGCTCAAAAGTAATTGGGCAATTGACTTGAAGGCTATTTCATGGGCAGGTGTGGGCAAGTCTGTCATTATGTCATTATCAATTAAGCAGTTAAAAGGCATGGAGTTGATTTGAGGTGTGGGGCTGGCATGTGGAAGATTTTGCTGTGAACAGACAATATGCGGTCAAAGGAGCTCTCCATGCAGGTGAAAGAAGCCATCCTTAAGCTACGAAAACAGAAAAAACCCATCTGAGAAACTGCTACAATATTACGAGTGGCAAAATCTACAGTTTGGTACATCTTGAGAAAGAAAGCAAGCACTGGTGAACTCGGCAACGCAAAAAGACCTGGACGTCCAAGGAAGACAACAGTGGTGGATGATTGCAGAATCATTTCCATGGTGAAGAGAAACCCCTTCACAACAGCCAACCAAGTGAACAACACTCTCCAGGGGGTAGGCGTATCGATATCCAAGTCTACCATAAAGAGAAGACTGCATGAAAGTAAATACAGAGGGTGCACTGCAAGGTGCAAGCCACTCATAAGTTTCAAGAATAGAAAGGCTAGATTGGACTTTGCTAAAGAACATCTAAAAAAGCCAGCACAGTTCTGGAAAAAACATTCTTTGGACAGATGAAACCAAGATCAACCTCGACCAGAATGATGGCAAGAAAAAAATATGGAGATGGCGTGGAACAACTCATTATCCAAAGCATACCACATCATCTGTAAAACACGATGGAGGCAGTGTGATGGCTTGGGCGTGCATGGCTGCCAGTGGCACTGGGACACTAGTGTTTATTGATGATGTGACACAGGACAGAAGCAGCCGAATGAATTCTGAGATGTTCAGAGACATAGTGTCTGCTCAAATCCAGCTGAATCCAGCTGGATTTACGGGGTGGAGTGGTGGCTCTGAGGCTAAGGATCTGCGCTGGTATCCTGAAGGTTGCCGGTTCGAATCCCCGTCACTGCCAAAAGAGACCCTACTCTGCTGGGCCCTTGAGCAAGACCCCTAACCTGTAATTGCTCCAGGGGCGCTGTACAATGGCTGACCCTGCGCTCTGACCCCAAGGGGTATGCGAAAACTAACAAATTTCTAATACGAGAAATCGTATAAGACGAAATAAAGAACAAAAATAAATAAATAAATAATGCAGTCAAATGCCGTTGGGCGGTGTTTCATGATACAGATGGACAATGACCCAAAACATATAGCCAAAGCAACCCAGGAGTTTATTAAAGCAAAGAAGTGGAAAATTCTTGAATGGCCAAGTCAGTCACCTGATCTTAACCCAATTGAGCATGCATTTCAGTTGTTGAAGACTAAACTTCAGACAGAAAGGTCCACAAACAAACAGCAACTGAAAGCCGCTACAGTAAAGGCCTGGCAGAGCTTTAAAAAGGAGGAAACCCAGCATCTGGTGATGTCCATGAGTTCAAGACTTCAGGCTGTCATTGCCAGCAAAGGGTTTTCAACCAAGTATTAGAAATGAACATTTTATTTCCAGTTATTTAATTTGTCCAATTACTTTTGAGCCCCTGAAATGAAGGGATTGTGTTAATAAAATGCTTTAGTTGCCTCACATTTTTATGCAATCGTTTTGTTCACCCCACTGAATTAAAGCTGAAAGTCTGCACTTCAACTGCATCTGAGTTGTTTCATTTAAAATTCATTGTGGTAATGTACAGAACCAAAATTAGAAAAAAGTTGTCTCTGTCCAAATATTTATGGACCTAACTGTAGCTGTGTTTCTGGATCATGTTCACATAAGGCTTCTTCTTTGCATGATAGAGCTTTAATGTGCATTTGTGGATGTCACTGCAAACTGTGTTCTCGGACAGTGATTTCTGGAAGTATTCCTGAGCCCATGCAGTAATTTCTATGATAAATCATGTCTGTTTTTAATGCAAAGCCGCCTGAGGGCCCGAAGATCACATGCATCCAGTATTGATTTTTGTCCTTGTCCCTTGCGCACAGAGATTTCTCCAAATTCTCAGAATCTTTTGATGATATTGTCTACGGTAGATATTCAAAGTCTTCACAATTTTATGTTGAGGAACATTATTCTGAAATTCTTCCACAATTTGTAGATGCAGTTTTTTGTAGATTGGTGAACCTCTGCCCATGTTTACTTCTGAGAGACACTGCCTCTCTAAGATGCTCTATTTATACCCATTCATGATACTGACCTGTTGCCAATTAACCTAATTAGTTGCAAAATGTTCCTCCAGCTGTTTCTTTTTAGTACCACTTACCGTAGATACTCGCGTATTAGTCGAAAAATTTATGCCTTAAAATTCATTCAAAAAAACAGGGTCGACTTATCCGCGGGGCAACACAATTTAATAATTATAAGCCAGCAATGGGTCTTTTTACTTCTGGTACATGCTTCCTCAGTTGGTTTGCCCAGTTGATTTCATACAAGGGATGCTATTGGCGGATGGCTGAGAAGCTACCCAATTAGAGCAAGCAGTTAAGTTCCTGTGTGCTGATTGGCTCAGCGACGGAGCGCCAAATTCGATTCCGCTGCATTAACCAGGAAGTCTCGTCTTGCTCATTCAGCATCAACGTGTTTCGCTGTGTAAAGAGTTAACTTTTGTGCTCTTTTGTGTTTATCTTTGTGCATAGTTAAGCCCTTCGTTATGGCACCAAATCGATCTGCTACTGCTTCAGAGGCCGTGCCCAAGCGCCAACGGAAGATGCGAACGATTGCCATAATTATAATTATTTATAATTAGTTTTACCACTTATACGCGGGTCATAACCAATTTCGTAATTTTCGTCTTAAAAAATACACTCGACTTATCTGCGAGATCGGCTAATACGCGAGTATCTACGGTACTTTTCCAGCCTTTTGTTGCCCCCATACCAATGTTTTTGAGACATGTTGTCTATCAAATTCAAAGTTAGCTAATATTTTTCATGAAATAATGAAGTGTCTCGCTTTCAACATTTGATATGTTTTCTGTGTTCTGTTGTGAATAAGATATGGGTTTATAAGATTTGCAAATCATTGTATTTTGTTGTTTACTTTTTACACAGCATCCCAACGTTTTTGGAATTGGGGTTGTACTATAGGGTAGTATATTCAGGATCACTTTATTTAAAAGTGCTTATTTAAAATGTGTTCATGATTAAGTAGTTTACAGACCCCTTCTTCACTGTTATCTCGGTGCATAATCTTAAAACTTTGCTTTGCTTAATCTGACTTTTGTATTTTACATTACAGTAATCCCTCCTCCATCATGGGGGTTGCGTTCCAGACCCCCCCGCGAAAGGTGAAAATCCACGAAGTAGAAACCATATGTTTATATGGTTATTTTTATATTGTCATGCTTGGGTCACAGATTTGCACAGAAACACAGGAGGTAGTAGAGAGACAGGAACGTTATTCAAACACTGCAAACAAACATTTGTCTCTTTTTCAAAAGTTTAAGCTGTGCTCCATGACAAGACAGAGATGACATTTCCGTCTCACAATTAAAAGAATGCAAACATATCTTCCTCTTCAAAGGAGTGCGCCTCAGAGAGAGAGAGAAAAAAAAGCAAACGGTCAAAAATCAATAGGGCTGTTTGGCTTTTTAAGTATGCGAAGCACCGCCGGACAAAGTAGCTGCAAGGAAGGGAGCAAGCATTTTTCAGCATTTTTTAGAGGAGCGTCCGTATCCTCTAGGCCAGTATGCGAACAGCCCCTCTGCTCACACCCCCTCTGTCAGGAGCTGAGAGAGAGAGAGCGAGCGTGAGCAAACAATCAAAAATCTATACGTGCTGTTTGATCTTTTAAGTATGCGAAGCACCATGCGTGAGCATATCGCTTGCAAAACAGCCACATGTAAGCTCAGCAAAGAAGGGAGCACTGTGAAGGTAATCTTTCAGCGTTTTTTGAGGAGCGGCCGTGTCCTCTAGGGGTGCGAACAGCCCCCGTGCTCACAATATATTTGAGGAGTTTTATTTAATACATAATACGCGCTGTGGTTGGGTAGCTTCTCAGCCATCTGCCAATAGTGTCCCTTGTATGAAATCAACTGGGCAAACCAACTGAGGAAGCGTGTACCAGAAATTAAAAGACCCATTGTCCGCAGAAATCCGCGAACCAGCAAAAAATCCGCGATATATATTTAAATATGCTTACATATAAAATCTGCGATAGAGTGAAGCCGTGAAAGTCGAAGCGTGATATAGCGAGGGATTACTGTACAACACACCCTACAAAGATAATTTTCAGCTAGCAAGGTTTTCTAAGTTACGTATTCCCTCATGTTGAGGAGCTATATTATCTGAACTTGTAACCTGGTAAGCTAGGTAGTTGTTTGGTTTTGAATATTTCATTTCTGAAAGAAATCTTAAATAGCCTGCTGTCACATTTTTGCACTGGACTGTTTCTTACCTTTTCATTTTTCATTTGTTACATGTCAATTCAGAAGAGAAGCCAAAACAGGAGCCTTTAGTTTTCAAATCCTCGTCTCCAGGTCTGCGACCTGATGTGGGAAATGAGAAGAGGGATCATATTGGACAAGTCCAGGATTTGCCCCTTCCAGAAAAACCTGTGCTTCCTGCTGCTGTGACCATTGCTGCCCCTTCACTTGCTGCTACCACCAATATTCCTGTTTCAATGCCGCCTGTTGCTGCTGTTTCCATTGCTTCCTCCAGCAAACCAGTATTCATCAGTGACAGATCAGAACTGGCAGTTTTGCAGGAAGAGGTGACAGCAGCTGCTTTGGCTTTTCCACAATCTGACATTCCCGAAGTTGAGAGACCCTCTTCTGGTCCACCCAGGAATCTGTCGCCTTCCCCTGCAAATGTAATACCTTCTTTGAATGTAGGGCCAGTCATTATGAAAGAGATGAATGGAGTGAGTGAAAAAGAATCAGCTTCTGTTGAAGTGGAGCTTGAGTCCCAGGATCTTCCACTGATGAGACCATCTCAGCTTCTGACTGCCAATGCTGAAGCAGACAGTGTCCTTTCTAAAGACACTGAAGTAGACAGCCCATCAACTGTCCTTGCTGCAGAAACTTCCACTGGCACTTGTACTGTTGCTACTTCCCCACCTTCCATCCTGCATACAACCTCTCCAGTATCTGCAGATCACATTGAATGCCCATCGTTGCCTATAACATTAGAAGCACAAGAGCTGCCCAGGAAAGGAGGTAGTGATATAGATGTACAGATAGAAGAAGAAATTGATTCCTTGGAAATCAATTCCAGGAAAAGTCCTGTACAAGGTAAGAATTAATATTTATGTAGTTTATAAAAAATTTTGGAATGGGGAAGAAACTTTTATAATGAATTGAATGGCAAGAATCCACCTGGCCCTACTAATTAGCCTAGCTGTTTGAATGAGAGTAGCAAAAATGTACTTACCTATAGCACTTACTACATTGCAGTATTTTCTGCACGATCATACAGTACCGTTGAAAATACAATAAATCTGCTTGACTCTCTAACCTTTTTTTTCTAGAATTTACCAAAAACAGAATTAGATATTTGGATATCATAGAAGTTAAAGATGAATAAGTATGTCATATAGGTAGTAGATGGAATTAAGATGGAGAATCAGACAAGCTAAAAATTCAGGGAGAGACAATTTGTAACTTCTCCACTCTAATCATACCAACTCACTTTTGACAAGAGTGGTTCCTGACAGTTTGCTTTGATATTTGTTTATTATTTTATTTTGATAATTTGTTGGGTTGTTTCTGTAGTTTTTAAGTGTGAAAATAAGAAATAATGCACTGCTGATAGTTTTATGGATAAATAGTTCAAACAAACAGTTAAACAAGAATTTTGATACAACTCAGTGTATGTGTAATATTTGATGACAAGAATACTGCAATCTTAAAAATTTATAGTCAAAAAATTGATGTTTTTTTTATCATTAGGTATGAACCTCTTGTGTGCATGCCTTGCAGAAGTATTTGGGTACCCCCAGAGACTTTTTCAAATTTGTTTTTAATACTGCATTTGTTCCAAAGCTTTTTGTGTCATGTCAAAAGAAATGAAGCATCTCTAAAACTCAATAGTTGCAAAATGAAAAATTAAAATTATCAAACCTACAAAGTGCATGAATGTTTTATACTTAAAAAAACTATCTCAGAAAGGCAAAAAATTGATTAACTTCATTTGGGGACAAATTAGTAAGTCTCCTGCTTTGAATTTATTTAAGAGGATAACCTTTCTCCAAGTAAGATCTCACAGTGTGGTAGACTTTCAAAGGAAAGCTCCAAATATTAAGTAGAATGACCATTCTCAGCAATATACGAGGTCTGTCCAGAAAGTATTCAACCATATAATATGAAAAGTAGATACATTTATTGAAGAAGATACAAGAAACATTGTACATAGGACAATGACTCCTTAGTCCTCTTCAAAGTAGGCACCTTGGGACCTCTCGCAGTTCTCCCAGGGTCTCTTGGAATCGCCATCTGCTGCCTCGTCGTATTTTCCTGAATCTCATCGACAAGTCTGAAATCTCTTCTCTTTCAATAATGATTTTAGTTTTGGGAAAAGCCGCATGGTACCAAATCTTGGCTGTAGGGATTCTGAATTATCTGGGTGATTTGATTTTTTGTCACTCATTGCATCGTCCCCGAAAGCCTTCTGAATCTTCCAGATAGTTTCCATGGACAAATGTTCAAGCTTAATGCAAACTTTGATGCAGATTCGTTGTCTCTACTCACACTAGTCACACTGACTAGTCCAGTGAAGTTGTCATTGTTCATGCATACGCATTCCAGTTCACTCACTTTGGCTGCCAGGTTACATGGGTGCCGCACAAACCGTTCTCGTTATATTATCAATGGCTGGACTTTTTCTGGACAGACCTCGTATAGGTGTGATTTCAGAGCACAAATTCAGTTCTGTTCGTAGCAAGGAAGTGAGAAACAACAAACTGCAAAAAAGCTCCCACACTGCAGGAATCAGCTATCCCACTTTTGGAAAACAATTTGTGAGTCTGAATGTGGTGAGGTTTATTGATCAGTATTCTTCATTGCATTCCATTAAGAATAATCTTTATAGGATAATAATAAAATTATACTGGGTGAAGACAAAATGTAGAGGTAGTCGTTGACTTACGGCTATGTTCAGTTCCAACAAAAGGTTGTAAGTCAATCTGGATGTAAGACTTGCTGGCATAGGCATTCAAACCTGACCGTATGTATAGTACTATATAAAAAGTCTCTCAAGTCATATTGTTTGGTTTTATATCCTTTTTTATCTTCATTCTTGGCACATTGTGTAGGTTTTCTATTATGTTTTTTTTTTGTAAATTTTATTTTTTACTTTGTTTTGTTTCATTATTACTGTCGCTTGCATTGGTGCTGAACTTTTAACAGCTTCACAAATCCTTTCTCTGTCTGTTATGTTATGTCATCCGCATGAGCCTCTCCCAATGTTCATTGTGTTAACTGAGAGGAGGAATTGTACCAGCAGACTTTGAGCTTGTGTTTTCTGTTTTAACATTTCAGCCTTTTAATAATAAACATTAACAGATAAAGGAGTTCAGTGTGGTGAACTTTCCTGGCAGCCCTGGGCACAGGGCAGGAAACTGCAACATTGAGCTCAGAGCTAATCACACAGTCACATACACCTAAACTATTGTTACTCAGTTACTTTTGAATTGCATGTGGCCGTCATGGGGTTGTATGCACATAAGACTTGTACACAACATGGTTGCTACATATTTTATGTGCTTTGTCTGTTTCTGTCCCTTGTTCCCTTTAAAATATATGTCCTAGGGATTGAGTATTTTAAGGCTATCTCTTTAATGGGAACAGGTGCCCAAACCACACCTGTGGGGCCTTGCATAAATGTGCTAGTTTGTGTCGTAAGAGGATGGACCGACTTCAAAAAGACAAGCAGGCGCGCATTTTGAAAAGGAGAGAACAAGGAACTGAGAAAGAGGATTAGAAAGGGAGTGATTTGAAAGGGACGAAATGCTCCATATCTAGATTGGTTCGGGTGCATGCTAAAACGAGTGCTGTCTGACCAGGGGAGGACATCAATGTGCTCAGCGCTGCCTTGTGATGCTTGTGTCTTCCATTGAGGGACGTTAACGCCGTTACACCCCGGAGAGACAGACGTCGGTATCCAGGATAAGTCTGGTCTTCAAGCCAGTGAGAACACTCCTTTTATACTGGATAGGGCAAACGTGACAGTGGTATATTTTACCAGTGCGCTGGTTTTAACCGCGAAATACCCAGTCCAGTTGGATCCAGAGCCAAAAATTTATGATCCACATTACTAACCGAGAATGCTAAACCGGATGGACGCAGGGACATCCGGCCATGGGCCGTAGCCGCAAAAAGACGTACTGCGCAGGCGCCCCAAGAAATGAGGCGCCGCGAGAGGTGGCCACGACCACAGAAAAAAGGAGTGAGCACAGAAAAAAGGAGTCAAAGAAATGAGGCGCCGCGACCACAGAAAAAAGGAGGCAGCACAGAAAAAAGGAGTCAAACGCAGGCGACGCACACAGCGCCGCACGAAAGCCATTGCACACGAAACTAGCACACAAAAAAAAAGAAGCCGCTCGCGCCCCACAAATCCCACACCCACCTCCAAGTACCCCCTACAAGCAGCGGACGGGACACACACAAAGAGGACGATTCAACAAGCCCCTGGCACACAAAAAAAAAGAACCCGCAACCCCCCCCCCCCACCCCCCCCACAAGCAACGGACGGGACACACACAAAGAGGAGGATTCAACAAGCCCCTGGCACACAAAAAGAAAGAAGACGCTCGCGCCCCACCAATCCCCCCACCCCCCCCCAAGCAACACCCCCCCCCCCCCAGACGCCGGCAAAGCACACAGCGCCGCACGAATCCCATTGCACACGAAACGGGATGCACACAAAGAGGAGGATTCAACAAGCTCCTACCACACCAAAAAAAAGAAGCCGTGACTGCCACACCAAGCCCATTAGACACGAAACGGGACAGACTACGGACATGGCACACGAAACGTTCACAACAACGACGATTCAGACCCACAAACACACTAACATCAATAAGAAGTGACACCCAAAGCCTGACCCACAAACACACTAACATCAATAAGAAGTGACACCCAAAGCCCCATTTCTAAAGGAACCGTCCGCAGACACCTGCTAAACGATTGCGCCACTTAGCTGACAACGCGTTCAATAATGAGTCCACTATTGAGGAAAATTCATTGGGATTAATGAATGTCATTTGCAATCATTGTCATTCACTTAACTTCCCTGAAGAAACAACTGGCAATACAAGTAATGAATTTACACGTTGTTGTCAAAAGGGTCAGATTAGACTGCCTCCTTTACATTCATATCCTGAATATCTACAGAAGCTTCTAACTAACGATGTACCTGAAAGTAAAAACTTTATGAACTGCATTAGATCCTACAATAGTTCATTTGCTTTTGCATCTACCGCAGTAAATATCAGGCCACCAAAAGGCAATGGCCCATACTGCTTTCGCATATGTGGACAAATATTGCATCGCATTGGAACGGTGCACCCTGAAACAAATCAACAATGCAAATATGCACAAATCTACACACACAGCCCCATTTCTAAATGAACCGTCCATATTAAACATACGTCATCTCAACACGTTCACACTATGCAGCATAGGTGGATCTCATTACAATAAGGCACTATTAACCGTTCAACCGCAGAAAAGGCTCCATATTAACAGTGAGTGCGATCCTCCTTATTACTTATCCATATTTATCACGCTCAAGAACAAACAAGTCATAAATTCACGATCACGGGTACAAAACGATACGGCTCGGATAACGGGACCAAACACAATTCACACTATGCAGCATAGGTGGATCTCATTACAATGAGGCACTATTAACCGTTCAACCGCAGAAAAGGCTCCATATTAACTGTGAGTGCCCGTCTGTATTAAACATACGTCATCGTCAACACCTTCACACTATGCAGCATAGGTGGATCTCCTTACACTGAAGCACTATTAACCGTTCAACTGCAGAAAAGGCTCCATATTAACAGTGAGTGCGATCCTCCTTATTACTTATCCATATTTCTCACGCTGAAGAACAAACAAGTCATAAATACACGATCACAGGTACAAAACGATACGGCTCGGATAACGGGACCAAACACACGAACCCGCATGAAAAAACAAAATACACGGCGGCGCTTACAACGCGCTTCTGAACCTCCGGAAGAAAAAATGTCTCGGCTCCAAAAACGCAAAGCTCAACTAACACATTATCAGAAACGAGCGCATATGGACAGACACACTGAACGTAGACGCATACAGCGCGCGTCTCAAAGTGCTGCATCGAAACAGGCACGGATTCAAAACGAAACACCTCCTGCCTCAGACATACAGAAACGGCAGCGAAGGGACAAAATAAATAAAGGTGGCTGACAACGTGTTCAATAATGAGTCCACTATTCAGGAAAATTCATTGGGATTAATGAATGTCATTTGCAATCATTGTCATTCACTTAACTTCCCTGAAGAAACAACTAGCAATACAAGTAATGAATTTACACGTTGTTATCAAAACGGTCAAATTAGACTGCCTCCTTTACATTCATATCCTGAATATCTACAGAAGCTTCTAACTAACGATGTACCTGAAAGTGAAATCTTTATGAACTGCATTAGATCCTACAAATCGATATCCACTATGAACATTAACAGTGGCACTGCACATGACATCCGTCTTGCAAAACTGTTAATTATTGATGAATGTACAATGGCATCCACTCACTTACTCAACACCATTCATAAACTTCTACAAACGTTTATGAATAATAATCTTCCCTTTGGAGGAAAGGTACTTTTATTACGAGGAGATTTTAGACAGTGCTTAGCTATTGTTCCACATTCCATGCGCTCAGCTATTGTTCAGTGCACCTTAAAATACGCAGACAATTGGCATTGCTTTCAAAAGATACAGTTAGTACAAAACATGCGATGTCCACATCCAGATCATAACAATTGGTTATTACAACTGGGAGATGGTACACTCACCAATACAGATAGACTTCTCCCAGATATTATTATAATTCCTCAAGCCTTTATCTGCGCCGACTTAGTTACAGACAGATTTGGAACAGCAATCTCATTAGACCAAATGCCCCTTTTAACACAACGCAGTATATTATGTCCAAAAAATATGAATGTGGAAAACATAAATACCCAAGTCATTGCATTACTTCCTGGAGAGACACAACTCTTTCTAAGCTCTGACAAACTTGACTCTGATCACGACAATAACCATCTTCATTGACCTTACAAGTTCTGACCTGGAATTACCTTTTACACTTAAACGGCGTGTGCAAAGAAATTTTCCAATAAATCTTTACACTGTGCCACACACTTTATTGTTTGCTTTCTATTTGCATCATCTACACCTTCACACTATTCTATATCTCATTCATACATCACGCTCTTTCTCATTCCCAACACCAGGGGTTGGCGAGCGAAGCGAGCAGGGGGCGGAGCCCCCTAGTCTAAAAGAGACCAGGGAATGCGTGTGGGGTGTATGTTTGATTTATGTTTGTATATACAGTATATGTGTGGTGAATATTCTTGTGTTGTCTATAAGTAGTCATATTTCTTTTTTTGTTTGTCTCGTTTCCTTTTCTGCTTTGACGTTTTTCTGTGTAGTGCATTATAAAGGGGTGGTTCAGGTGTATGGTCATATTTAATTAGTATGTGTTTACTTTTTCAGTTTTTTGTGTAAGATTTTCTAAAACGGAATACAGTAATCCCTCCTCCATCGCGGGGGTTGCGTTCCAGAGCCATCCGCGAAATAAGAAAATCCGCGAAGTAGAAACCATATGTTTATATGGTTATTTTTATATTGTCATGCTTGGGTCACAGATTTGCGCAGAAACACAGGAGGTTGTAGAGAGACAGGAACGTTATTCAAACACTGCAAACAAACATTTGTCTCTTTTTCAAAAGTTTAAACTGTGCTCCATGACAAGACAGAGATGACAGTTCCGTCTCACAATTAAAAGAATGCAAACATATCTTCCTCTTCAAAGGAGTGCGCGTCAGGAGCAGAGATTGTCAGAAAGAGAGAGAAAAGCAAACAAATCAATAGGGCTGTTTGGCTTTTAAGTATGCGAAGCACTGTGGCACAAAGCTGTTGAAGGCGGCAGCTCACACCCCCTCCGTCAGGAGCAGAGAGAGAGAGCGAGAGAGACAAGAGAAAAACAAACAAGCAAAAATCAATACGTGCCCTTCGAACTTTTAAGTATGCGAAGCACCGTGCAGCATGTCACTTCACGAAGCAGCTGCACAGAAAGTAGCAACGTGAAGATAATCTTTCAGCATTTTTAGACGAGCGTCCGTATCGTCTAGGTGTGCGAACAGCACCCCTGCTCAATCCCCCTATGTCAGGATCAGAGAAAGTCAGCACAAGAGAGAGAGAGAGAAAAGTAAGTTGGGTAGCTTCTCAGCCATCTGCCAATAGCGTCCCTTGTATGAAATCAACTGGGCAAACCAACTGAGGAAGCATGAACCAGAAATTAAAAGACCCATTGTCCGCAGAAATCCGCGAACCAGCAAAAAATCCGCGATATATATTTAAATATGTTTACATATAAAATCCGCAATAGAGTGAAGCCGCGAAAGGCGAAGCACGATATAGCGAGGGATTACTGTATGTTTATAGTTCTGTTTGGATTTTCATAATATATACTCATTTGTTTAATCGACTTAATTGGTCTGGTGGTTATTTTTTGCAGTTCATAAAGGACACCTCCATCAAAGGGGGTTAAATTAGGGCTAAGGTTCTGTCTATTTCCGAACCTGATATAATTAGTCTCTTACTAAGAATTGGGGGTTCTTGTGTGTGCCGGGCTCTTTATATTGCATTTGGAGGAACCTCGTTACAGTATAATCTGCCCCACCTCATCACCTCCACGGAAGGGATCAACAAAGCTGTGCGAGATATTTTTTTTATCTTGTTTCTCATCACACTCGCTTCATAATCCTTACTAAACATCTTCCCCGAAAATGCTATACTCCAATTTTATTTCCCATTCATTTCTGACTTCTGTTTTTGGGTGCGGGCACAATTAAAAACGAGCCAGAAATTATCACAAGGTGTAGTCAATCCCTTTAGGGTGGAGGTTTAAGGTTGATTATAACCGTGAACAAGCCACTAGCTTGTAGCAGTCGAAAACCAGCTAAGATTCACACCGCCTGATGACAGTGATTTATTTATTTTTTCCGTGGGGATCCCAGGAACACACCCAGCCTTAGCCCGACTCACACACACTCCCTCACGGAGACAAAAAGCAAACGTATATATTAACCAGTAATAAAGGAAATCTATCCACACAAACCAAAACAATCCCACACCAGTTCCTTTTTCGGCGATATACTATACACACAAATTAAACAACACCAAACAACTAACAAAAACTACACATGATGAAGTCCATAATACAGTCCACAGGAAATGGCAACCAGTGTAGTGAAATGATGAAGTTTGAATAATCCAGAGATCAGCTCGCTCTAAGTATATGTAAAGAACAGTCCTACCAGTATATCCTGAAGATGAAGAGTGATGGGATTGGGAGCGCTCATTTTCTAAAAGTCGACAAACAATCCAATACAGTCCTCACGCAGCAGGCAGACACCAGACAGTCCATACACACGAACAGGAGATAATCCAGGACAAGAACAATAATCCATAGGCCATGAACAGGAAGATAAAACAGACAGGTAACTCCAGACGCAAAACAACCTGTCTTTTCTGTATAACCGAGCTCCTTTTAAAACTTGTGCTGACCTTTTTATCCCCAGCAGCCCCTGCACGCTTAGCAGGCGTCGAATCCGATCAACTGAAGGAACTGCTGGGAGCTGAAGTTTTTACTGCCTGGTAGCACTGCTACAAGCCAAAGTGCCTTTTGTTTTTCATTTCACCTTTTCTTGACACAGCAAGGTGAGCCGTATGATACAGTGATATTTGACATTCATGGCCGGGCAGTCCTCACATGAGACTTTGAGAAGCACAAGTATAGCATAACAGTACTCACAGGTACACTAAGGAACATTGCTAGTACTCTAAGTTGAAACTGAAAGAGCACTGCTCAGTAAACTAACATAGGAAGAACGTGCAGCAGGTAATGTCCGGGTATGGGAATTAAACCTATGATGCTTGAACTGTAAAACTGCATGTTGAAACATTTCAAAATTATGCTAAAAGCAGTACAGTGATCCCTCGCTATATCGCGCTTCGCCTTTCGCGGCTTCACTCCATCGCGGATTTTATATGTAAGCATATTTAAATATATATCGCGGATTTTTCGCTGCTTCGCGGGTTTCTGCGGACAATAGGTCTTTTAATTTCTGGTACATGCTTCCTCAGTTGGTTTGCCCAGTTGATTTCATACAAGGGACGCTATTGGCAGATGGCTGAAAAGCTATCCAGCTTACTTTGTCTCTCTCTCTCTCTCTCTCTTGCGCTGACGTGGGGGGGGTGTG
This sequence comes from Erpetoichthys calabaricus, assembly GCF_900747795.2. NCBI lineage: Eukaryota > Metazoa > Chordata > Cladistia > Polypteriformes > Polypteridae > Erpetoichthys > Erpetoichthys calabaricus. Next base: position 167,091,895 of record NC_041401.2, on the reverse strand, counting down.
AGCAGGGGGGGCTGTGTGCAGCTGCTTCCTGAAGGACAGGCTGCACGGAGCTTCGCATACTTAAAAGCTCAAAGGGCACGTATTGATTTTTTTTATCTGTCTCTCGCTATCTCTCTCTCTCTCTCTCTCTCTCTCTCTCTTCCTGCTCCTGACAGAGGGGGTGTGAGCTGCCGCCTTCAACAGCTTTGTACCGGCGGTGCTTCGCATACTTATAAGCCGTATTGATTTTTTTTTTGACTGCTTGCTTTGCACTCCTTTGAAAAGGAAGATATGTTTGCATTCTTTTAATTGTGAGACAGAACTGTCATCTCTGTCTTGTCATGGAGCACAGTTTAAACTTTTGAAAAAGAGACAAATGTTTGTTTGCAGTGTTTGAATAACGTTCCTGTCTCTCTACAACCTCCTGTGTTTCTGCGCAAATCTGTGACCCAAGCATGACATTCTAAAAATAACCATATAAACATATGGTTTCTACTTCGCGGATTTTCCTACTTCGCGGGTGGCTCTGGAACGCAACCCCCGCGATGGAGGAGGGATTACTGTATTTACAATTCAAGCATAGCACTTGACACAATAGGGTCAACACTTTGTTACGCACACAGCTGGAGTTAGATTCTGATCAATGTATAAAGATAAGCTGTTTAAAATGGAGTCTGCACATTCTCTGTGTGTCTCTGTGCTGTTCTATTGGGTACTCCATTTATCCTTTTACATTCTCAAAGCCAAGTAGGTGTGTGAGTGGACCCTGTGAAAAAATAGTACCCTCTCCATGCCCTTTTCATATGTTGTGTCTAGTGCTGAAAGGATAGGCTCTTGCTCCCTGCTCCTCTGACTTGGAGTAAGAGGGTTTGAGCATAACTGAGACTATTATTAGTTTGCTGGTAAATATAACACATTTTCGTTAGGATTACCATGAACTGTTAAGACTATAAAAGAAAATAAAAGTAAATTGTATTATTGTAGGCAAAGGCTTCCCACACAATACTTACTTTTTTGCTGAAATGTCTTTCTTTTCAGAGTTGGGTGGCTGTCTTAGGCATGGATTTATTTACCCCTAATTTTCTTGAAAGCTATCCTTGAGCAGACCTGTGGGAACAATTTTTGAGTAAGGTGCACTGCCAACTACAAAGAGTATAAAGTAAGCACATGATCCACATAGGCATAAATGGCCTACATACAGTGCATGTATGAGAAATTAGTTTCCATGTGTAGCCCTACTGCAGCAACGGCCACCATTTATTTAATTAACACAACAAGCGTAATGTTTTTACCAAATGACCTTGTAAACCATAAATGATTTGTCAACAGCAACATTCTGCTCAAGTATGTAGATTCCAGTGAATCTGTATCATTTCACCAAAACAGTTTTATTTTGAAACAGGATTTCTCATTACTATGTAAAGTAATGGGTAAAAAATGCAAATACTTGAAACATAAGCTCAAACATTTTTCAGTTGTTATGTGCTGTCCACAAGGCATTTTAGATGATTGTTTTGTTAACCAGTACATCTCACCCTTAACCTTCTGTATTATATACACTGAGTGTAAAGAAAGTCAGCAGCTCATCATGACATCAGAGCTCATGAACAACCTGGATTTTGCTTTCAGTGTGTGCTGCTTAGTGCAGGCACACACAAAAGTCCCTAACTAATTATGCCCATTGTTTGTTTGCATTTGAGATCTATTCGGGGGTATGATATATGTAAAGTGCAATGAGAAATGAATTGTAACCATTGTAACACCTGCAAGAAATATTTATGCAGAGATTTGGGGATGATGTTTGCCAAGTTCAGGGCAGCTGCAAATCTGCATAGATACAATCTATGTAAAATGAAAGGAGTGCTCTCATTATAAATCTCTTCACAATAAGAATTGCCATACTGGTATGTTGCAATTAAGTAGATTAATCTATCCTTTTTTTTATGATGAATGTCTTTTTTTTTAATGAACAGAAGTATGTATTGCTTACTCCACATAACACATTGCTGTGTCCTGACCCTGATTATGAATCTCTGCACGGGGCAGTACTGTAGCAAGTGACACAGAGTGTTGACAGATTTTAAACTTTGTATTTTGTATCATATGGTAAATGGATGTAAAATAAATTCAGAAATATTCTAACTTCAGATTAGTCATTGGCAGCTCCATTGAAAATAGCCTTTGCACCTGGAATGGCCTTACACAAATGCAAAAATGAAACATAACAAAATCTGACTGCTTTGTGACCATCTTCATTTGCTATATGTGTGTCTGTGACTTACATTTTCTTTTTACCAGGTAAAATGCATGCTGATGAGGATTTAAATCTGGACGTTATGTTGATTAGTCCAGGATTTCCCTGCTGAAGTCCATGGACATATTGATTTTGGCAGTGGTGGAATTTTTTTTCCTACAGAAGATGTCCTTTAGAAATCTAATGTATACAGTGAAAGCTAGATTGCAATAACTTCACCCACTCTCTGTGTGGGTTGTAGGGGATTTCTTCTTTGCCATTGCCTATATTTATTTTTATCAACTTGCTCAAAACGCTACTTGATGCTAAGTACATTAAAGGTAGCCTTTTCAAGATGTTCCAAACTGGTTATTTATGTGCCATATTTCTATACTGTAGTCTGGATGGCATTGTTAAAAATCCAGATTGCTTTTTTTCCCCCCATTACACATCTTTCTGTCCTCATTTTGGATCAGGTCTGCTGCCTCCAAAGGTTGATACATCAAGATTCATATTTTATGTAGCTGTGTACAGTATCCAGTGGTTGCAGTAAAGCCAAACCTTTCAGTAACAGGGTTTTTTTTGCCATTGCTTTCTTTCCTACTTATGTGGTGTTTCTCCTGTTTATTTGATAGGCTCAAGCACAGAGTTTATGCTACAAAGAGCACTACTTGGTCATTCATCCAAATGTACATTATGTTATCTATAGTAAGTCATCAAACTGGCCAGCAGTCATCCTTAAATATAAGTAGAGGTTCTCCTTTTTTTGATTTGCTACACTTGCTTTCTAGTCTTCTGGATTTGTTTAGCTGGGCATTAGTATATATACTAAAAAAGAATTAATAAGAAGTACAGTAATCCCTCCTCCATCGTGGGGGTTGCGTTCCAGAGCCACCCGCGAAATAAGAAAATCCGCGAAGTAGAAACCATATGTTTATATGGTTATTTTTATATTGTCATGCTTGGGTCACAGATTTGCGCAGAAACACAGGAGGTTGTAGAGAGACAGGAACGGTATTCAAACACTGCAAACAAACATTTGTCTCTTTTTCAAAAGTTTAAACTGTGCTCCATGACAAGACAGAGATGACAGTTCTGTCTCACAATTAAAAGAATGCAAACATATCTTCCTCTTCAAAGGAGCAAACAAATCAATAGGGCTGTTTGGCTTTTTAAGTATGCAAAGCACCGCGGCACAAAGCTGTTGAAGGTGGCAGCTCACACCCCCTCCGTCAGGAGCTGACAGAGAGAGAGAGACAGAGAAAAAAATCAATACGTGCCCTTCGTACTTTTAAGTATGCGAAGCACCGGGCAGCATGTCGCTTCACGAAGCAGCTGCACAGAAGGTAGCCAACGTGAAGATAATCTTTCAGCATTTTTAGACGAGCGTCCGTATCGTCTAGGTGTGCGAACAGCCCCCCTGCTCAATCCCCCTACGTCAGGATCAGAAAAAGTCAGCGCGAGAGAGAGAGAGAGAAAAGTAAGCCGGGTAGCTTCTCAGCCATCTGCCAATAGCATCCCTTGTATGAAATCAACTGGGCAAACCAACTGAGGAAGCATGTACCAGAAATTAAAAGACCCATTGTCCGCAGAAACCCGCGAAGCAGCGAAAAATCCGCGATATATATTTAAATATGCTTACATATAAAATCCGCGATGGAGTGAAGCCGCGAAAGGCGAAGCGCGATATAGCGAGGGATCACTGTACATTTATTTTGGGCGTGCATCTAGTACAGTACTTACACTTTCTTGTTTTATTAGTGTGGTTTTGAGAAAATGTTATCATATCTGATAAGTTAAAAGAATGTACTTGATTGTGATATTTGGTGTAACCAATTTTGAGTTTGAGCAAGATCAGTAGTAGTAGTAATAGGTTTGTGAACGTCAAAATGACCTCCACATAAAGTTCATGTGAAGAACAATTTTTTAACTGGCTTACTGTTTACCCCAAATTTAGCAAACAGTATACTATTTCTGTAACCTTCAGGTATGCTTTTTCTGATGCAGCTAGCAATTTGCAAGTGGTAGAGTAGATTGAGGGATATTGCATATCTTTTAAATACATTACAGCATCATCATAGTTGTCACCATTTGTGTTGTATGAGAAAACTTGGTATCGCTTCCAATGTCTCACTATATATTGTTGCCGAATTTCCAAGCCTAATACATCTGTACTACAGTCACACAATGATAGACAATAAATTAAGCAATTTCCATCCACCTTCACATGATTTATACAGTGTGGAACTGGTACATTATCAATAAAAAAAAGATTTCAATTTAATTAACCAAAACCCATACAACTTCCAACAGGTATTGTATATGGAAACAACAATGTTTTTAGCAGAACATTTTGTCCTACCTTTCACTTCACAACTCAATACCATGTCTTTTTCCTGTCTAAGACCTCTCCATCTTCACTTGTCGTTCCAACCTATTGATCGGGTTGCTGGTTGTCTACACCACTCAATGCTTCTGCTGCAGACCTTCATTTGCATACACCGGCATGCATCAATCAGGCTGCTGAGCAGCTGCTACTTTTGTCTTCGGGCTTCTGTCAGCGCCATGCTGCACGTTAGCATACTTGGTATAGTATTATTATCATACAAATATAAAAACGTGGGTGGCACGGTGGCGCAGTGGGTAGCACTGCTGCATCGCAGTTGAGAAACCTGGGTTCGATTCCCGGGTCCTCCCTGTGTGGAGTTTGCATGTTCTCCCCGTGTCTGCGTGGGTTTCCTCCGGGCGCTCTGGTTTCCTCCCACAGTCCAAAGACATGCAGGTTAGGTGGATTGGCGATTCTAAATTGGCCGTAGTGTGTGCTTGGTGTGTGGGTGTGTTTGTGTGTGTCCTGCGGTGGGTTGGCACCCTGCCCGGGATTTGGTTCCTGCCCTGTGTGGGCTGGGATTGGCTCCAGCAGACCCCCGTGACCCTGTGTTCGGATTCAGCGGGTTGGAAAATGGATGGATGGATATTGAGGTTTCTAACAATAGAATCACCTACCACTATTACATCACCAGGAGCTGAAGGCGAACTGGGGACACTTAGAGGGTCAAACCGGTTCTGAGGTACGATGCTTGCCTGTGCTGATGGAGGTGTTCTGGCCTTGAACCCCCGCCTGCATAGCTGAAATACGCTGAGGTCATCATCGGTGTCGCTCCTACGAGGCGCGGGGGTGAAGTTGACTTGAACGGCACAACGCGGGGTTGATGTTACGCCGATAACAGATGGCGAGGACGGTTTATCCAACAGCGAGCCTTCAGATCTCTAAGGTATCTTCGTCTGACCAGGAGTTTCTGAATCTGTTCGTCAAGTGCCTGAAGTTCCTCTACGACGACTGCAACGCGATTCATCTCACTGTCGGCCATTGTCTGCTTCTGCTTCCTCTTCGTGCCCTAGGAAGAATGAGAGAGAGATTAGAGAGATTATATATATATATATATATATAATATATATATGTGTGTGTGTGTGTGTATATGTGTATATTTGAGAGAGAGATTTAATGATTAAATGATTACATTTTTTTCTTTTATACTATGTAAAATGTCCTGTGATGTTTTTGGTGTTGTGCATACACATTAATTCGCAGTGTCACTTGAGTTTTTGTGCATCTCTACTCAGCTTACTTATACAGCCTCCATTTCATTTTAATTTTTTTTTTCATTTAAGTGGAATCATGAAGTGTTTGTGAAATGTGTTGTCTGTTTACCAGTTTCCTTATTTTCATGTGTTTAGATGTTTGGAAATAAATTTTCAAGTAAAGCAAACTTCAAATTCTATGTATTTAATGCATATCAATTTCCCAACATACTGATGTTTAGCGATTTTTTTAATTTTTTTTTTTTATTGAATTTGCATGTTTTATATAGTGCATATCCTTCTATGTTTGAGGGCTTTTTTGAAAATCTTCTAACTTGTTAGGAGAATTGTATGCACCCTGAGCCAGTTGTTTATTATTATTTGTTTCTCTTTTTATGATTAAAAAGAGTCAAGCATTGTGTGTCCTAAATATTAAGCATAACATTTGAAATACAAACAAAACCCTGTTTATTTTTTGTTGTTTTTTTTCAACTAGAACTATATCTACCTTTTAAATGTGCTTCATTGTCTGCAAAATACTATATGAAATAATTGTTTAAGTAAAATATATCGTACTTTTTTTTGCTCTCAATGCAAATCTTTTATTCTTTCTATTTATACATTATTTAATATTCCAGCTCAGACTGCTCCACCTGCACCAAAGACCTGGAAGAAACCAAAAGAAGTTCAGATTGGAGAAAGAGATCTAGAAGTGGAAAAAGAGGTCAGCACAACAAATTGCCAGGTTACTCAGATTTTTTATTTCAGTTCCGAATTTTGTGCACACGTGTGAAATGATTCCTGGTTAAATACAGTTTTTAACTGAATTAATACTTTGCATTGGGGTTATTTATATTTGTTTTTTAACTGAAACAACCATTCTTGCACAATGACTTTAATGAGAAAAGAAATGATGAATGTTGTATAACAAAGAACAGTTGAGCCTGTTAACCGAAATGTTGACTGAATTTTGTTAAAGTGGATAACAGCGATTTTGTTATAGTTATTTTCTCACTTTTTTTTAGAGTTACTTTAAAGTACACTGTTGTATATAGATGAAAATATTTTTCTTTATTTGGTACTTAAAGGAATCAAGAGAGTTAATTGGGTGCATTTAAAAAATATATAATTACAGAAGATAAAATGTTCAATTTTAAATGACATTTCATTGCGTTTTTCATTGCACTGTGGTAGTAATTACCTAAAAATAACATAAATCAGGTGAGACAAAACATGATTATAATTTAAGAATTGGACATTGTAAGCTTTTTAAACTATGATATGAATGATTGTTTTAATTCCACATGAATTTTACAGTTTTTCATAGCTTTTGATTAACTATGAAAATTGACTTATTTTTATTAATCTGTGGCTCTGTAGTAATGTTGCTAGCAATTATTATTTCAGACAGTGCTACAATTGCATAATATGGAAGAGATGCATTCAGCAGTCATCTTATTTACACTTCTTTAAAAAGTGATGATGTTGGTGCTTAGAATTGACATTTAAAGTACTAGGGGACTCAACCCCCTGCTCGCTTCACTTGCCAACCCGGGACAGGTGCTACGCGCTAGCCACTACGCGGCTCTGTCACTTACATATGGGGAAGCGGATATACAATTTAAACAGATTGTTTTCATGGGAATTGTTACATATACATAATAGACCTAACTATTTTACATTACAGTGAGTAATTAACCATAGTAAAAAATAGTAAAATGTAATAAATTGAAAGAAAATAATGTTTCATGTTGTGTTATACGTTTTCATTCTGTTTGGCTTTGAAATTAACACACATATACTTTTTAAACTTTTACTGTAAAATTTCACTAAAAACAATATTTGGAATTAACTTTTCATCAATATTGCGTTGAATTTTCATTCCGTGTTTGGAGTTACATCGTGACAACACAACGTATAACTGCCCATGAGTGAATATCGTTTCTTTCTCTCTAATAAATAAACCGACTTTTTCAAATGTTTGTCTCTGTGATATGTTAATTGTCATAGCAAAAGCTATTCTAATGGGAAATTGTAAACGTTTTGATACAAATGGCATATCAAGATCTCCTTTGGTGTCTGTTATCCATGGAAGATGTACTACATCACCTTCCTTGTCACCTGTAAAATTTTACTTGTCAGAATTGTTCAACCAATTTTGAATACAACTAATCTTGTCCCATTGCATAGCCCATCACTGTGACATAAATTGCACAATAACATTGCGATGCATCCTTCTTTCAACAGTAATTCGGCAGGTGGAAGACCGGATGGTGTTAATGGTTGTAGATATTCTATGGGATATTGTAAGTTGATGTTGTGGAAGATGAAAACATCACCACCAACTGTTCCAGCATAGTCTATCAATACGCATTTAACCAATTTGCCAATTTGATCGTAAAAATTTATAAGAGCTATGCGCGCAGGAACTGTGTCTCACAAAAACATTCACACGAATGAGAGGTGAGAGGACCGTGGGTGTGGGCCATTAACCTGAAATGGTTGAGAGGAGGATGGGACTTGAAAAATATCTCTTGGCAATAGTCTCGTCTCAAGGTTTTCTTTTATAATAGAGACATCTGAAAAGCTATACATTGTATTAAATGTTAAAATATTACACAAACATTTCCAAAAAATAAAAAAAAACTTTTGTAGGATGCTTAAAATTTGCTGAAGTATTACTGCCAGTCATTTCATTCTAACATCAACGGAGCTTCTCTGGTAACGATTTCTTGAAAATGTTAAAAAAAAAATTATCTTGTACTTTTCAGGCAAACTTGTAAAAAAAAAAAAAATTCTTTTTTTTACTTAAAATAATATAGTAAATCGAATCAAATTTGTTTTCTTTGCTTTCCAGCAGTGCTTAAAAAGTGTACACAAAATGCTAAAAAATAATGTATATTGTCTTGTATTTAGTCTCTCTATTGCTTGTTAGGACTTCTTTGGCCTTAAACTCTACAGAGTATTTGTCATGAGCAACAAGCCTGATTTACATCATATTAACTTTTTATGTTTTGCTTAATTATTATCTCGGTGCTATCCAATCTTTTTTTAAACGAAACACCACACATAGCTCATTTGTTTACTTATTACTTTGACTGCAAAGCTTTTTTTTTCTTTTTTCAAGAATTATGTCCCTCTGTGTAATCTTGTAGAGAAAGTAATCACTATCTTGAATTTAGCAAGTGATGATCCCAATGGGTTTGACTGGTTGTCGGTGTTAGTCAGCTGCGTTGTACTCTGGCAGTGGTGAGACAGCAAAAGTGAAGGTGAATAAGGGTTTGGGGATTGCATCGCACATCTAGTGACATATGGCTGTACAACGTGTGTCCACAAACTCTTTTTGCAACCATGCTTACAAAAGTCATTTGTTTTGATTTGGTTACTTTTACATTTTTTGAAGCTTTTTCTGCACCGTTTATAATGGGTTTGGGTCCTACTTATGGTTTGTTTTTTTCATGTACATCGTGTTGTTCTGTAAGATAAATTTATTTGTTTTTATTTAAAAGCTGGCTACACTTTTTCCTCCCCTTTACCCATTATATTTTTGCTTTATGCTTGTAACAGATTTTTGTATGGTGACTTTAACTCCAGTTAATACTCCAGACAATAGTAACAATAGAGTAAATGGAGCAAATGTTACTTGAACCAGCTAAACATTTACACAGACTTCTAGTCACAGTGAGTCAGCAGTAATCCCTTTATTTGATGACCTTTCAGGGTCAAGCTGGGTATGAATACATGATCTATAGAGGGGGTCTCCCTTTCATAATAAAGCATGGAAGCCCAGCTTGCATGAGCCTTGATTGCAAGAGGATGTAAAAACAGCTTTCAAAATGCAGCAATGAAAATGGTGTATCCTAAATATGCAGTACTTTCACAACTGCAGGCACTGTCATTTAGTTTTGAATCATTTCAAATTGACAGGTAAATTAAGCTCTTGTGTCTGGGAAGTTAAAATAAATATTTTCCAGCATCTCTGATTTATATTTCTGGTATACTTTTAATTATTGACTTTTCTGTTTTTGTAAAGTTTCTGCTCTTATAAAATTTACAAATATCAAACCAAATATTAGAAATGCACCTACACTGTTATTTTGGAAAGATGTACTTTGATTATTATGCTTCTTTGCTGGTAAATGCAGTTTTTTGCAATTCAGTCCTTTCAACACTAGAGTGTTCTCTCAAATACACATCATTCATTTTCTTCAAGTAAATCTTAATAATGACTTTGTCACAACAGTACAGCAAAATTGAAATGTCAGAAGATGCTAGTAAACAAAATAAATACTAACAAATAAAGACTAATAGAATACCCCCAAGGATGGAAATAAATAATACCATTAGGGATACATTAATACAACTAGGAAGTAAAAAATAAAATACTACAGCTAAACAAATATAAAAAAGAGCTGATCATGTACACACTACTTATGCATTACACACACATATATATTTCCATAGATACACATACACTCCCATATACATTAAGCTGTTTATTCTTAAAGTTTACATATTATGTGAAAAGCTAACATCGTCATGTTAGGCAATCATTATTTCAAAGTGCACATAGTCAAGTGTTATTGTCATCATTAATAGGGAATACATTAATGTAAATCAAGGCCACCTGCAGAGTGCTTAAAAGGCATTATACATTCTTAAGTCCCCCAAAGCCAAAACTGGTGGACACAGGGTTCCCAAAAGCTGATGCACATAAATGTAACTGTAGGCTTTTCATAATTACATCTGTACTCTTTGTGAGAAAGATCTAAAAAAAAAAAAAGAATCTAAATTTGACTTATTACACCTGTGTCTAGCCTTACCAAGAAGAATATACATATATACCTGTAGAAAGATGACATTTTCTGAAATTAGTACACTTTTGTTATCTTATGTACTTTCACTTAAAGGTAGTCAATTTATTTATATAGCACAACTTGCCAATCACATAAAAGTTCATTCTGTATACTTTTTAACTATAAAATTGAGGCTAAATTGGCTTTAGCTGATTTAGCATTCATTCAAAGCGTAGGTCGAAGCAAGGCAAAGGCTACACTAAATCAGTTCCCTGAGACTGTCCATAATGTAGTATCGCCAGAAGCAAAGGTGAGGGCCATTAGCATGCGTCAGACAGACAGATAGGCAGATAGGTAGTTCAAGTGCTAGCATTGCTTTATTACCAATCCACTCTGTCCTTCCTGCAGGCAGTGGCATAGCTAGGGGCGGGTGGAGGGGGCGGTCTACCCTGGGCAGCGCATTTTTGGAGGCAGCATTATTGGCCAAAAGGCTCAGAACACTTCATGTGTAAGCAGCAGTGTTCGGAAAAATATCACTCATGAATGAATTCTCTGATATTCATCCACAAATGCTTCAAAAATCATTTTCAGACGGTCCTTCTGTGACGGCATCAGACACAGCAGTTGAAATTTATGAGGCAATAACAAAAGTAAACAGAAACATAGATAGATAGATACTTTATTAATCCCAAGGGGAAATTCACAAATTCATTACACCGATAATAATTTCTAGGAAGATAAACAACTAATTCACAATGTATAATTTCGTTTCGTTAACAATCCGAATGCGTTCTTGCTCATCCCCACCTATCACTTGTACACCACACCCGTTCTGGTTTTCGCAGCGTAATTATATTAAACTAATAATCAGAACACAGCTTATCAGTGCGTCTGTCTAGTTGATGCTTATAAATAATTATATGTGAAAAAATATTGCTGTTTCTCTATATATAAATAAATCTATGCAAAATGTATCTTAATTTTTCTCTATACGTCAGTTTAATTTTCTATTTAAATAGGTTAACATATTCAGATACGTTGGAGGGCGGCAAATTGAAGCCCCGCCCAGCCCCGAGTGGCGCGAACTCGAGCTACGCCACTGCCTGCAGGCATTGTTAAAGCAGGACAGATGGCGATCCAAGATCTGGTCACTCTCAGGAAACCATACCAGAGCAGTATGAAAACGTTGGACTGGTTAATCTAAGAGATCATTTTAGATCGGCCACTTGTAATGCTGCTGAAACTGCCAGTAGACGCGATGCCCACATCAGTGATACAGCAGTGATGAACCTTAATTTTGCTAACCTTAGAGCAAAGGGACCAGTCAGAAGTTCTCTGCTCATCCCTCCTAGACATCTGACCCTACACCAGAACAGTGGCAGGCCACACACAACTGCTCTGGTCATAACTGTCCTGAGAAATGAATGCTGTTGTGAAGATGCTGCCATGGTCTTCCCTCTCTTCTGACTCTAATCTTATCAACCCCCTTTAGAATGGATTGGATAGGAATTACTTTGTCATTCAGATCACACATTAAGGAGTGTACTGCTGAATGAAATTGCATTTCTCCAGGCTCAATGCATAAGCACAAACATAGAGACGAGTGCACATTACAGTAATCCCTCCTCCATCGCGGAGGTTGCGTTCCAGAACCCCCCGCGAAAGGTGAAAATCCGCGAAGTAGAAACCATATGTTTATATGGTTATTTTTATATTGTCATGCTTGGGTCACAGATTTGCACAGAAACACAGAAAGTTGTAGAGAGACAGGCACTTTATTCAAACACTGCAAACAAACATTTGTCTCTTTTTCAAAAGTTTAAACTGTGCTCCATGACAAGACAGAGATGACAGTTCCGTCTCACAATTAAAAGAATGCAAACATATCTTCCTCTTCAAAGGAGTGCGCGTCAGGAGCAGATAATGTCAGAGACAGAGAGAAAAGCAAACAAATCAATAGGGCTGTTTGGCTTTTAAGTATGCGAAGCACCAAAGCACAAAGCTGTTGAAGGCGGCAGCTCACACCCCCTCCGTCAGGAGCAGACAAAGAGAGAGAGAGACAGAGAAAAACAAACAAGCAAAAATCAATACGTGCCCTTCGTGCTTTTAAGTATGCGAAGCACCGTGCAGCGTGTCGCTTCACGAAGCAGCTGCACAGAAGGTAGCAAAGTGAAGATAATCTTTCAGCATTTTTAGACGAGCGTCCGTATCGTCTAGGTGTGCGAACAGCCCCCCTGCTCAATCCCCCTAGTCAGGATCAGAGAATGTCAGCGCAAGAGAGAGAAAAGTAAGTTGGGTAGCTTCTCAGCCATCTGCCAATAGCGTCCCTTGTATGAAATCAACTGGGCAAACCAACTGAGGAAGCGTGTACCAGAAATTAAAAGACCCATTGTCCGCAGAAATCCACGAACCAGCAAAAAATCCGCGATATATATTTAAACATGCTTACATATAAAATCCGCGATAGAGTGAAACCGCGAAAGGCGAAGCGCGATATAGCGAGGGATTACTGTATACAACAACAGATAGGCATAATAGATAGCATAAACAGACAGAACATATACAGTATGTATAATCCAATAGACAAATTGGAGAATAGTTGTAAAGTGTTCAAATGACGAAAAACCATATTAGTGCCATAATCGCAACATTTAAAGGTGTTACTCTCTACTTCTCATTGGCCAGCAGCTTCATCAGGCCTTTGTGCAGCAATGGAATAACATTCCACAGATGCTGAAGTAGAGATTCAGTGGTTCTCTGTGCCAGCATTTAATGTTCATAGATGTTGTTTTACTGTTTTTTTTTTTTATTCTAAATTTTTTATAGTAGTTACAGCCTAACAAGTGTTGTGATTCTTGTTTCAGTCAGTATATACAAGGGGACTCCGCCCCCTGCTCGCTTCGCTCGCCTACCCCCGGCGTTTTGAACCCGTACCCGCTGGGCAGCCACGTGTGAGGATGACGCACGTTTAATACGGAGCGTTCGCCCGTGTCACTCTGGGGCCCCCTACTGTTAATTATGAGCTCCGTCTGTACTATTATGCGGTGCATTGTGGACTACTGCAGACCCCGTAGTGTTTCCCGTTTCAGTTTGTATCTCGGTCAGTCGAGCTTTTGTTTTTGAAGCTTTTGAATTCCGGTCTTCATTATCTGTAACCTGCTGTCCATGTGTTTGGCCCCCTCGTTTAACCTGTTTATGATACTGTGATGTTTATCGTACTGTTAATAATACATCACTGTAACGTGATTCACCTATGCTGTATAGTTTGGACGTGTGAGGATGACGTATGTTTAATACGGAGCGTTTGCCCGTGTCACTCTGGGTCTCCCCACTGTTACTACAAAGCTCTTTCCGAACTATTATGCGGTGCATTGTGGAGCAGTGCGGACTCTGTAGTGTTTCCCGTTTCACTTCGTATCTTGTTTAGTCAAGCTCTTTCTTTTTGGAGCAGTGCCTGCCTGGTCTGCGGCATTTCAGACGCACGTTGTAGGCGCCTGCGTTCATTAATTATATCCAGGCAGGCGCGTGTTTGTATCTCAGTCACTCGAGCTGTGTCGTGTTGAATCCGTGCCTGCTTTGCCTAGGCAGTTTGAGATGCGCGTTGTAGGCGTCCACGTTCATTAAATCTGTCCACGCGGGCTCGGTGTCGAAGCTGTGTTAGTTGTTGAGCTGTTTGGTTTTGGAGCCGAGACAGTTTTGCTTACGCGGTTTCAGACGCGTGTCCGTACCATCTCGGGTTTGATGTATGAACCTTTGTGGACTCCGTAGTGCGTCCCGTTTCACTCTGGGGCGGGGCGTTGACTCCTCTTGTTTTACTATGTCTCCTCCTGCGCCTTCACCACGCATTAGTGCCACTCAGAATATGGCGGCGACGGCTGCACCTTCCGTATTCTGTCGGTTTTTGCCATGCTGTGTAGGCGCCTTTGCCTTTTGTACTTTACCGCGCCTTCCGACGCACGATGTAGGCACCTGCACCTTCCGGGTCCGCCTCCGCTGTGTGGTGTGGACGTTTAACTGTCGTTGTTTCTGCCTTTATATTCTGTATCTCGGTGTGCATGTGTTTTGTGCCTAGGTTTTTTTGAAGCTGTTGCATTTCAGTTTTCATCATCTGTAACCCGCTCTCCATGTGTTCGTCCCCATTCTTTAATTCCTTTGTAAAGTTTTACTTTGTTTCCTACTCTGTGTTTTATTTCTGACCTCACTTTATCCTGCTTGCGGCATGTCAGACGGTTCGTAGTCTCTCTTGTTTTACTCTGGGGAGGGGGGCTTTGTTCTGTAACCTGCTCTCCATGTGTTTGTCCCCTGTTCTTTAACCTCTTTATGACGTTTTACTTTGTTTCCTACTCTGACGGTTCGTAGTCTCTCCCGTTTTGCTGTGGTGCGGGTTCGTGTCTTTGTGTGGCACGTGCGTAGTCTCTCCTGTTTCACTCTGGGGGGGGGGGGGGGGGGCTTTGTGTGGCACTTGCGCACTATGTCTTTTGCGTCCATGGGCAGGTCCCTGCATCCATATCCGGTTTACCATTCTCGTTTAGTAATATGGATTCATTCTTTTTCCAAATTCACTTTTTATACTAGCAGTTAATGGAAGAACCAGAGCCTGATCTAACAACACTAAGATGCAAACTAGGAACTAACCCTGAATGAGTGCCAACTCAGAATAAATGAGACAGATAAAAAATTATTCTGCAGCAGAACCATTCAAGGGTACAAGTTTGTGATCTCCATCAGCACAAGTAACAGATTATCTGGTTTGATTTATTAAAATTCTCTGTTTATGCACAAAGGCTACAGAATTACAAACCATTTCAAATAAGGATGCAAGCGCAATAGAAGAAATCACCCATAAATATTACCTAAATCAAATCATGAAACTTCATTAAATTTGGCAGTGAACTAAATAATTTTGCTTATCTGATGTGCATCTCTTTTATTTTAATGCTTCTGCTGGGTAAAAAAGTTTATTGAAACATCCAGGTGGTCGGTCCGAAATATGATTTGTTTTTGGTGGTTAAGCTCTTTTCAGATATGTTTTTTCAATAAGAACCTTCCAGTGTCCCACTTTCTTTCATTCCATTATGTATTGAATTGGACATGTACATTTAAGACACTTTTATATACATTTGGTAAGCAGCTTTGACTGGTATGTTACTTTTTTTGGGAAATTTCCATTTTTACCTAAACAGAAACATTTTTGAGCAAACTCCATTTATCAGAATGTCTTTTTTCAGTTATCAAATTCATTAGACAAGTTCACAATGATTTTTGTTTTTAATTTGAATACTATATTTTAAGCATGCACACACACTCATTTGTCTGCAGTTACACAAATGCCTCATCTGAAGGTTGCCACTAGTAAGCAGACCTGTATTTTGTAGCCACTATAGGAGCAGCAGTTGCAATGTTTATTATTTAACACTTAACTCAGTAATCATGCCTGACACTGACAGGAGCCCAAGAAGCACTAACTCTACTGTCTGAAATATTACTTTCACTAGAGACCGTTTTCTTCCATAATGATAGGTGGGTCTGCATCTAAACATCAAACGAGGAGTAGAGGATCTTCACTTTGCCACTTCTGCAGCATAGTGGTACAGTGCCAGACACAAAAAGATATAATGAGAAGAAAGTAGCAAGATTGACAATAATGGTGCTGGGAAAATAAAACCTCATTATAATCTTCATATTTTATTTCTCATGTGTGCAATGTGCTTGTAGACCTGACTTGCCCCAGTCCATGTTTTAAGCTACAAAATTCAAAGCTGTATGGCACCACTTGCCGTATTATGTGCATGTTGTTATGTCTGAGTTTGTTTTTGTTTTATTGATTTTATCCTGCATTGGTTTCAAAAAATCTGACTTGTGTGGTTTGTGTCTGCTTTGTTCATGTAACCTGTGCATTTCACATTTTTCATTTTTGAAGAAAGGTGTTTTGCCACATCTGGCAAAGGGATAGTTGGCGGAGTGACAAGTTTCACATTAGTTGCATAACATGCCTGTTTCCAAGAAACTGAAACTGAAAAACTTTTAGCTCTGCAGCTCTTAGGAGCCATGTTTCTAATATAGAAGTACACAGTTTAGTATTAATTGTAACTTTGACATTGATATTTCATTTTGGATTTTACATTATTCTGATAAACTAAAACATGTTCTTTGAATGTGAATCGTGTTGTGTCATTATAGGGCTATTTGTAAGCATTTTAGGATAAATTCATTAAGAAAATACAGTATATAAAATATTTTATATTTCAAAATGCATCAATTGTAAATGGAACACTTGTACTGAATGTACTAAGAAATGTCTTTCTTTCATCCTAACTGGTATTTTCCTTTATTTGTTTATTTTTTTTAATACCAAGTGATAATTTTGCACAGTGATTGGTGCTGCCCCCTCAATGTTTCAGGTATGCATTGTTCCAGTGTTAACACAAGGTTTCTCTTTCTAATATTTTTCTCTCACATCCCAAAGATCTACATGTTATTTTAATTTTGGGTATGAATATCTGTTGCAGTATGCATACATTTGTATTGTGGTGGACTGGCACTCCATTCATTTTTGCACATGATGCAAATGTAATCTACCTGCTACTACAATGCTAAACATGTATGTACTTAATTTCTAACAAGTGCAGGTCTCCAGAAAAAGGCAATTATCAAAAAAGCACATGGAAAAAATTATGAAAAGCACACAGAAGGAAAAGGTCTGCCAGATGAGACTAAGCCTTAGTAACATTGTTATGTGAAAAACAAGTTCAGAAAATAGAGTAAATGGAAGGAATTATTAAGGAAAAGAGGGAGCAACACATGGCAAGAACAGGAGTTTTACCGAATGGTCAGCATGAGTTCAGAAGACACAGGTCATGCTTTTCTAACATGAGGAAGCAACAAAAGGATATGATCAAAGTGGAGCATATGGTTTTATTTATCTTGACTTTCAGAAAGCACTTGATAAGGTGCCAAGTGAGAGGTTGGCATCAAACTAAAAGAAATGGGAGTTCAGGGTGTAGATGGGTGCAGAATTAGCTCAGACACAGGAAGGATAGGGTTATGGTGGCCACAATAACAACATTATCAGTGCTGAATAAAGTCCATAGAAGAGCAACTAGGCTAATATCAGGGCTTCAGGGGACGAATTATGACGATAGATTAAAAGAGCTGAGCTTTTCAGTTTAAGCAAAAGGAGATTAAGAGGTGGCATGCTTAAAGTGTTCAAAATTATGAAGGAAATTAGTACTGTGGCTCGGTACTGTTACTTTAAAATGAGTTCATCAGGAACACGTGGACACAGTTGCAAACTAGATAATTGTGTTTTTCACAAAAACATTAGGAAGTTTTTTCTTCACACATAGAACCTTAAACAATTGGAAAAAGGTATCTAGTAGTGTGGCGGACTTTAGGGACTTTTGAAACTACACTTCATGTTATTTTGGAAAAATTAATTAGATAGGACTGGTAAGCTTTATGGGGCTGAATGGCCTGTTCTTGACTAGATTGTTCTTAAAAAAAAGAAAAAAGTTGAAAGAAAAAATGACATGATATGTTTACTTCTTTATAGATCACAGCAATGGCAAATAAGATTTACGATATATGGCATTCTTTGCTTTTTCTTTTGTATGTATCATATAAACATAAGGCAAGATCATAATGATTTGAGCTTGAGCTGTTAGGAGAGCACTGGGTGTAGAGATAAGGGTGATATGAAACATTTCTTCAAATTCATAGTTTCACAGAGCAATGTTTGCATCCCTTGCAGTGTTGGCAGAAGCGTTGTCAACAGCCAGAAGGGAGGGATTGTAGATATATTTTCTCACTGCTTTTTCATATTGACTGCCACAAATGTTAAAGCAAATTAGTGTGATATTGTTTGGTTATGTGTACCATGGAATCAACAGGGACTGCACCCTCAACATCATAAAATTTACACATCATCTTTCTGACACTGTTTTGGACCTTGAAAGTCTTTGCATGCTTCCATTATTTTGACTGTTGTGTTGGACTGTGGGTCATTTTAATGTATTCGGGCTTTATCACAATGATTTTATTAACAGATCTTGCCCATGTTATTTAATGTCAATACTTTAGTGTCTGCTGTGTCATGCGGCATCACTCTTTGATTCTCCTTTACAGTTTGCTCTGCATTGGCAGTGTTTTGTTTTTCTCATTTGTTTCATTTTGAAGCGTCAACCTGTCATGATATAATTTTGCAGCCCATTTCTTGACTCTGGTATATGTAGAGGAGTTGTACTGATGCACATTGACTAGAAGACAAGGAGTCTGCAAAAGCTTGCTCCATAGCATCAGAAAGTAATCAATTCTAGCATGGTACTGCATTTTGCCGTTTTTTGAAATTCATGTTAGCTTAATTTGTAACAAAAATCATATCATAATCGAAAATGCTGGAGTTGTAGCTCCTGTCTACTCCAATAAATTACATATTTTCGCAGCTTTCAAAATTCTCAATGCACAATTATCACTTCCAAGTTCAGGATCAACATTTTTTGATATAACCTAGTATTACATATTAATAATAATATTTATTTGTATAGCACATTTTTATACAAAAAAGTAGCTCAAAGTGCTTTACATAATGAAGAACAGTAAATAAAAAATATATATAACAACATAAGAAATTAAAATAAGACAATATTAGTTAACATAAAAAAAAGAGTAAGGTCCAATGGCCAGGGTGGACAGAAAAAACAAAAAAAAAACTCCAAACGGCTGGAGAAAAAAATAAAATCTGCAGGGGTTCCAGGCCACGAGACCGCCCAGTCCCCTCTGGGCATTCTACCTAACAGAAATGAAATAGTCCTCTTGTGTCTAGGGTTCTCACGGAAGGACTTGATGATGATGAACATGCAGACTTCTGGCTTTTAATTCTTAACTGTTGGAACATCACTGTGCTTTGTGTAGATGGTGGTTCGCCACCACCAAAAGGACACTGGAAAAAGAAATAGAAGAGAGAATAGGGGTTAGTACAGATTTTAGAGCTACCATGGATAGTTATTATAATGAAATGGATATACAGAGTATCAGGATTACATTACGGTGAAATTATGAGAAGGCCATGTTAAAATAATGTGTTTTCAGCAGTTTTTTGAAGTGCTCCACTGTATTAGCCTGGCAAATTCCTATTGGTAGGCTATTCCAGATTTTAGGTGCATAACAGCAGAAGGCCGCCTCACCACTTCTTTTAAGTTTTGCTCTTGGAATTCTGAGGAGACACTCATTTGAGGATCTTAGGTTACGATTTGGAATATAAGATGTCAGACATTCCAATATATAAGATGGGGCGAGATTATTTAAGTCTTTATAAACCATAAGCAGAATTTTAAAGTCAATCCTGAATCACACAGGTAACCAGTGTAGTGACATCAAAACTAGAGAAATGTACTCAGATTTTCTTTTCCTTGTTAGGATTCTAGCAGCTGCATTCTGCACTAGTTGCAAATGATTTATGTCTTTTTTGGGTATTCCTGGGAGGACTGCATTACCGTAATCTTGTCGACTGAAAACAAACGCGTGAACTAATTTCTCAGCATCTTTCAATGATATAAGAGGTCTAACTTTTGCTATGTTTCTTAAGTGAAAAAATGCTGTCCTAGTGATCTGATTAATATGCGATTTAAAATTAGATTACAGTCAACAGTTACCCCTAAGCTTTTTACCTCCGTCTTGACTTTTAATCCTAATATATCCAGTTTATTTCTAATAGCCTCATTGTATCCATTATTGCCAATCACTAAGATTTCAGTTTTCTCTTTATTTAGCTTGAGAAAGTTACTATTCATCCATTCTGAAATACAAGTCAGACATTGTGTTAGTGAATCAATAAAATCGGGGTCATCAGGTGCTATTGATAAATACAGCTGTGTGTCATCAGCATAGCTGTGGTAGCTCACGTTGTGCCCTTAGATAATCTGACCTAATGGAAGCATGTAGATTGAAAAGAGCAGCAGACCCAGGATAGAGCCTTGTGGAACACCATATAGGATATCATGTGTCCTTGAGTTGTAATTACCACAACTAACAAAGAATTTTCTCCCTGCCAGGTAGGATTCAAACCAATTTAAGACACTGCCAGAGAGGCCCACCCATTGACTAAGGCGATTTCTAAGAATATTATGATCAATGGTGTCAAATGCGGCACTCAGATCTACGAGGATGAGAACAGATAAATGGTCTCTGTCTGCATTTACCTGCAAGTCATTTACTACTTTAACGAGTGCAGTTTCTGTGCTGTGATTTGTTCTAAAACCTGACTGAAATTTATCAAGAACCAGCAAAATACCCGCGCTTCGCAGTGGAGAAGTAGTGTGTTAAAGAGGTTATGTAAACATATATATACATATACATATATACATATATATACATGTCTACATATACACATATATACATACATATACACATCCACATATACATATATATACATATACAAATTTACATATCTACATATATATATACATACAGTATATACACATAAATATATACATATCTACATATATATACATATACACATATATATATAAATATAGACATACATACATTCATTCACATATATATATATATATATATATATATATATATATATAATATATATACACATGTGTGTATATATATATATATATATATATATATATATATATATATATTCACGGCATTCGTAGTCTGAATCACAATCTGATTGTATGGGTGGTTACCTACCAAGTAACGCTTATGGTTGACCAGCAAGTCAGCTAACATCCGCCATGGTGCCTTCAGTTGTGAGAAGCAGATCATAGAATGGTTGAAAATAGTTTACTGTCAAATAATGCAAAGAGTACGCGACACGTGTTTCGCCCTAATTCTGGGCTCATCAGGCGTACACACTCACTGCACTCCCTTACGGGAATCGAACCTCGGACGTCAGCGCTAGAGGCGAAGCCCCTAACATTGCGCCACGGCGTGTGGTTTGTTTATTTGACAGCATGTAGATCAGGGTAATTACATTCACAGCATTCGTAGTCTGAATCACAATCTGATTGTATGGGTGGTTACCTACCAGGTAACGCTTGTGGTTGGCCAGCAAGTCAGCTAACATCCGCCACGGTGCCCTCAGTTGTGAGAAGCAGATCATAGAATGGTTGAAAATAGTTTACTGTCAAATAATGCAAAGAGTACGCAACACGTGTTTCGCCCTAATTCTGGGCTCATCAGGCGTACACACTCACTGCATATAGCCAAATTCCCGCGCTTCGCAGCGGTTAAGTATTGCTTTTAAATTTTAATTAAGAAGAAAAGAAAACCTTTTTAAATTGAGGGAAAATATACCAATAACAATTTGTTAAGGATCTGTTTTTTTGTGAAGCTGCCTTTACACAGCCTGTCCGCTGTTTTATAAACGAACGCCATATAAGGCCGTCCTTTCTCCTTGCTTAGCGGTTCTGTATTGTTTTATTGTTCGTTTATTACGATTGTTATAGTTATTGTGCAGGTATTTGAGACTCACTTTTCTGTTCAGGTACCCATTTCCTTTATGTAATCCGCGGATTCTCCGCTATTTTTTGTTCGTTTATTACGATTATAGTTATTTATTGATTCCCTTCTTTAGCTGACTGCCTGCTCATATAAGGCGCTCTGCTGTTTTTTTGTGAAGCAGTCTTTACACAGCTTCTCCGTTGTTTTATAAACGAACGCCATATAAGGCCATCCTTTTTCCTTGCTTCGCCAAGGAAGCAGCCTTTTTATTTAATCCACGGGTTCTCTGCTGTTTTATTGTTCGTTTATTACGATTGTTATAGTTCTCTTTGTATACCACGTTGTCAGTTCAGCCCTCCGGTTGTAATATGACCAAGTCGTGCAAGCTTACTGTTGAGAATGCAACGTATAGTTGTACAGGAGAAAAGCAATCTTGCCAAACTTAATTTAAATTTACGGTTTACACCGTGCTTTGTTTCCGCCTTAGCTGCACTTATGAATATGCTTGTATGCGTCACTCGCTCGCTCGCTTATTGTTTCGCTGCCTTCTCAATTGTGTAATGAGTGATCACATGTGCTGCGTTCAGTCAGTTCACGTGAGCCGCTCTCTTGTGTGATGTTGCAATATCCACGGCTTTATTTAATGTTAGCTAAGACCCGGCACTTAAAAGTTTCTCGCTACAGCAATTTTAACTCTGTTACAAAGTGATCCAAAGTCTCGTTTACACCTCGTGTCTTCTCATTAAACTTGTATGTCGCGAATATGGTATTGCAAACGGCAGCGGGAGCGTTTCTATAAACTTAATTTAAACTTACGGTTTACACCGTGCTTTGTTTCCGCAGTAGCTGCACTTATGAATATGCTTGTATGCGTCACTCGCTCGCTTCTTATTGTTTCGCTGCCTTCTCAATTGTGTAATGAATGTTTTCTTCAGCGCTCTTTGGGGCTCTTTCCTGTTTTCTACGTACTGCGTTCACAGTCAGTTCACGTGATTACGTGGGAGGCGTGATGACGCGAAACGCAACTCCGCCTCCCACGGCCAGCGAGCTGCAGTCCATTACAGTATATGGACAAAAAAGAGGTTCCAGTTATGACCGTTACACTTTGAATTTCGAAATGAAACCTGCCTAACTTTTGTAAGTAAGCTGTAAGGAATGAGCCTGCCAAATTTCAGCCTTCCACCTACACGGGAAGTTGGAGAATTAGTGATGAGTCAGTGAGGGCTTTGCCTTTATAGATAGCATGTTTATTGAGGTGGTAATTTAACTGCATAATGACTGCCTTCTCTAAAATTTTACTTAAGAAAGGTAGGTTAGAGATGGGTCTAAAATTTTCAAGAGCAGAGGGGTCAAGATTATTTTTCTTAATTAGGGGTTTAACTACAGCAGTCTTGAGACAGTCTGGGAACACCCCCGTATCTAATGACGAATTTACTATGTCAAGAATATTATCAATTAGCATGTCCGATACTACTTTGAAAAAATTTGTTGGTATTGGGTCAAGGGCGCAGGTGGAAGGTTTCAGTTGAGGAATTATTTTATGTAAATCAGGTAAATCTATCCTAGTGAAAGAGTTTAATTTGTTTAAAACGGAATGCTGGGATTTAGGAGGATCCTTAGTGTTGGGGAGATATACTATGTTATTTCTAATATCATTAATTTTTTGATTGAAAAATACAGCAAAAGCCTCACAGGTTTTACTGGAAGTACTTAGGAGGCATTCCTTTGAGTTACCTGGGTTTAACAGACGATCAATCTTCAAAAATAAGACTCTGGGATTACTAGCTTTGTTATTTATAATCTTAGAGAAATAGCAGCACCTCTCAAGACGGACTGTGTTATTGTATTCTGTTATTTTAACTTTTAATATTTCATAGTGAATAGTTAGTTTAGTCTTCCTGCATTTATGCTCAGCTCTACGGCATGTTCTCTTTAAATCAGACACTCTTTGGGTCTTCCATGGTATAACAATGCTAGAAGATTTTTTTACTGTCTTTACAGGTGCAACTGTGTCAACAGCAGCTCTCACTTTAGTATTAAATCTTTCCACCTTACTATTTACATTATCCTCTCTATTATAGTTGGCACTATAAACGGATTGATTGTTTAGAATGTTTGAAAGTTTTAAAGCTGCTGATGAGTCAAAGAAGCGTTTTTTAACAAAATGCTTCTCATGAGTGTTTTCTAACATTATTTCTAAATTAAAAAGTAGAAGAAAATGGTCTGATAGACCAATATCAATGATCTGCTTTATATCAACCTTTAGTCCTTTAGTAATCACTAAGTCTAACATATGACCTGCTTTATGTGTAGGCTGATTAACGAGCTGTCTCAAATCAAAAGAGTCCAGGATGTTCATGAATTCTTTTACTTTTTGGTCACGCTGATTATCTAAATGAAAATTAAAGTCGCCGACTATTAAGAGTGTGTCATAGTTCATAATTAAAATTGACATTAAGTCAGAGAATTCCTCAAAGAAAGATGCTTTGAATTTAGGTCTATACACGGATAATACTAGAACGTGAGAATCTCCATGAATAACAATGGCGAGATACACAAAGGATTTGAATTTACCAAAACTGACATCTTTATACTTTAACCGGCTTGAGTAAATGTTTGCTAAGTTGCCACCCTTCTTTCCTTGGCGGTCTGCACGAGTAAAACTGTAATCCGGAGGTGCAGATTCGATTAAAACAGCCGCGCCATCTGAGCTAAGCCACGTTTCACTTAGTACAATGAAATCAATTTTTCTATCATTAATAAGATCGTTGATAAAAAACGTCTTGTTAGTTAAAGCTGTAACATTTAATAGTGCCATATTTAATGTTTCGGAGGGGCAGAGATGAATACTATGTGCGTTATTGATATTTGGTACAGGAACTAAGTTATTTTTATTAGCGCCGCTCTGTGTGTATTTTTTGTTTAATCTTTAGTCTGTTTTTATAGTTTTAATACATTGTTCATCTAAAGTAGTAATTTTAATTAAATTATTGGTGTTTATGCCGTATTGCCTAGATTTTCTACGTGCATTGAGATTGGTTATTAGAGTATTAATGTTGTGCACTTTTACGGAAGATTTTATTAAACAATTATCATGTCCTAGCACAGCAATAGCATTTCAGAAGGGGTTTAGAGTAGAGATAGATAGTCAAGATAAACAAATTACCTTATATATGTTTTCGGAGAGGACCCGGGCGCAGAAACTTTTCGGATGCAGGCCATCTCTCTTGAAGAAACGCGGCCTTTCCCAAAAGAGGTCCCAGTTGTTGATGAATCTGATGTCTTAATTCTTGCAGAAGCCTTGCAGCCAGTTGTTTAATCCTAGCAGACGACTGTAGTACTTGTTTGATCGTCTGACGAGAGGTAGTGGACCCGAAATGAAGATCTTTGCCGATGGGGTCCTCTCCTTCGTGTCCTTAATTAGAGCTGCGAAGTCAGCCTTGAGGATTTCCGACTGTCGATGTCTTATGTCGTTCACGCTGGCATGCAAAACAATCACTCCAGATGCTCTCTCTGTGTGCTTCTCGTAGATTGCCGGCGCACGTCTCATCACATCTCAGACACGAGCACCGGGAAAACAAGAAACAAACGATTTCGATTAGGGCATGTGATATTGAGGTTTCTAACTATAGAATCACCTACCACTATTACATCACCAGGGGCTGAAGGCAAACTGGAGACGCGGAGAGGGTCGAACCGGTTCTGAGTCAAAATGCTTGCCTGTGCCGATGGAGGTGTTCTAGCCTTGAACCCTCGCCTGCATAGCTGATATCCGCCGAGGTCTTCGTCGGAGTCGTCGTTGCTTCTACGAGGCGCGGGGGTGAAGTTTACTTGAGCGGCACAACGTGGGGTTGATGTTACTCCGATTACAGATGGCGAGGACGGTTTATCCAGTAGCCGAGCAAGATCCCTAAGGTGTCTTCTTCTGGACAGGAGTTTCTGAATCTGTTCGTCGAGTGCCTGGAGTTCTTCTATGACGACGGCAATGCGATTCATCTCACTGTCGGCCATTGTCTACTTCTGCTTCCGCTTCGCGCCCTAGGAGGAATGAGAGCGAGAGAGATTGGTTAGTGAGTCTCTAGCATCTTAATCCATATTAATGGATATATTTAGTTTTTTTCAAGTTGATGTTATTTGTTCACAATCTGTATATATATTTATATTTGCCAACTGAAATTCTAAACTCAAGTAAAGAATTTTTTGCTAACTTTGAAATAGAAATGTTGTCTGTTCTTGCCATTTAAAATGGTTTCCAAGGAGTCCAGACTGAAAACAAAAACGTATGAAATGTCAGTTTTTCAAGCCAAAAGTGTTATCAAGTATTAATCCTCCTCTTGAGATTGCACTGTAGCTGGATGGACTGATGCAATATGGAACTTGACACTATATTAACCACCATTTAGAAAGGGGAAAAAAAAGATATAAAAAAAAATGTTTTAAGTGTGCATTATTTTATGAATGTCTTTGTACAGAGATCTTGGAAATCAAAACACAACTTATTATTGCTACTTTACTATGCTTTCATCATATATACATATACATATTTCTTTTTTGATAAGAGCACCTTGAGGCTATGTCATATTACATGACTTTTTCAGAGATTTTCAGCTGTAGCCTTCATTTACAGGCAGTTGGCAGAGTGCTTCCATGACTCCAATCTCCTAATATGAAATACCCAATGACTCTATCCAAGTTGCCTTATGACATGCTCTGATGCAATTAACGAGGTTTGATTTTGTTTTTAGTCATATGGGCTTGACCCTATGTGCAAATGACCTGTCAATGTATAAATGCTCATCCAGAAGTACAGTCTATATAATGCAGTGATGAGAAATAAGAAACCAAGGGTGTTTAAACCTCATAAACAGAAGAGAAGTTCATCTGTCTGATGTCTCACTAAAACAGAATGGGGAATACAAAAGAGCAGAGACTGCGCCTGAATTTGTTGAACCTGTCAACCCTTCGTACAGCACTGATTCTGTGGGGCAGCATGCTATTTCACCAAAAGGGATGAATACAGTTGTGCTGGAAAGTCGGTACCCAGTAAAGTAGACATGGCCTATTTTTGACAAAGCCTAATATGATATGATGATTAAATAGATAAAATGAACCCTGGTTATGACACAGTCACCACTTTGTTTAGTAGAAGGTTGCAGGTCAGCATCTGTATATTGAATCTTTATTCACCCGATTTATCTCATTTCATGTTTGGTTTTTGTTTTATTTATTTTTCTTTGTTTTTTTGTTGTAACAGTCCCTTCTAGACCATTTATTCTAAGACATCTTTGCAAGGTTGCATGTACTTTGGTATAAGATGACTCTGCCAAAGCCTGAGAAAGCACTTTGCTACATTTCCTTCTGTTCCTTAGATGCAGACAGCTTTTTAGATCTTCCACTGTGTTTTCTGTCTCCAGTTTCTTAATTTTTCTTTATGGCAATCCTGTTTGTGTGTTGTTGCTAACCACTCACAGTATATTAGTGTGTTTTGGAAAATGAGAAATTCTTACCATTTATTGCAATCAATGTTTATTTGAACATTTTGTAATTTCATATAGTTTTTTTCACAAGCAGTTAAATACTTAACTGCCCAGATAACTACCCCAAATTATTTTCTTGGGATTGTTTTGCACTTGCTGTGTATATTTCAGTGATATTCACGTTTAATGAGCTTTATACGAAAGCACCTTAAAAATGCAACTGAAGAAAGAGTCAGGATAGCTTTGAAAAAGTAAACACTTGTAGACAGTGACAGTTCCAATTCAACAAATCTGAGGAAAGTGAAAAATGTTTCTTGAGAGATCATTGTAGGTATTACTTTGCTTTGTAGCATGAAAATAAGGAGGATGTAACAGAGGAAAGGGTTCTTGATTTGGAGCCAGAGGGACCCTGCCCAGTCCAAACAGAGATAGAGATGAAGCTGCCAGTCGTAGAGGAGAATGGTGAACAGGAGGCAGAGCCTGTGGGGAATGGAGCAGAACACAATTGTGAGAATGAAAGCAGTGACCTCATTATCCCTACAGAGAGCAAGGAAAACTTGGAAGCACCGCAATACATTTTCCAGGAAGGTGTGTCTTTTCCCTCAGGTACTGCTCTTTGAATCTTACTGGCTATAGTCAAGTAGAAATGTGAATAACTGAGATTAGGTTTTTGTCATGTAGTAATTTCTTGTTGTTTTAACTAAATTACATTTTGATTCTCTACCCCCCCAATCCCCCCCCCCCCAATTCAAACCCATGACCATATAACTTATTTTGCTGTGTACTACATTTTTTAAAATTCTTCAGACACTAATGGAAAGAAGCAGTATGACCGAGAATTCCTGCTGGGATTTCAGTTTATGCCAGCGTGTATGCAGAAACCAGAAGGACTTCCTCCAATCAGTGATGTAGTCCTTGACAAGGTGGGCAAGATGTGACTGCTCTTCTTGCTACATTTCAAAATCCTTCAGCTGCCTTATTACTGTAGCATATCCATTGAGTTGCTAGGAACATTAAATTAAAATACAAATGTAAAGGTGTTTGCAAATTTAACCTTGTCTAATATTAATTTTGTCAGTTTTACTAAATATCTTGTTAATTTTCTTTATAGATAAACCAACATAAGCTGCCAATGCGGACCCTGGATGCAAGGGTTATATCAAGGGGTCCAGATTTCACTCCTGCTTTTGCAGACTTCAGCCGTCAAATTTCAGGAGGGCGCGGAGCTCCTGTAAGTACAGAACTAAAAGAAATTAACTGTTTTAATAAATTAACTATGTATTTTATGGCCCATAATAAATGCTATTGAAATTAAGTTTTATATTTGCTGTATGTGTCCACAAGACACCTTCATACATTTTTAATTTTGAGGAATAAGGCACTTTTTTCTCTAGTAAAATATGATCTATGAGTAATAGTTGCCAAAAAAGCTATTTTCAGTTTTCCTTTTCATTGCTTAACATCTGTTCTTTGCCTCCTTATTGCAACTTTTTATTCTTTAGAGAAGTATTTCAGTTATCTAAATATGACTGGAATAGAATTATTAACATATATAGTTGCAAAGTTTTAAAAATAAAATGTATTCAAATCATTTTATGAGAACACCTATACATTTGAGAAAAACGATAGTGTTTGGGAAATAGAGTGTAGAGGGGATTTTTTTTTTTTCTCCGGGAATAAAAAAAACCTTAAAATACACTGTTAAATGTTTAGAATCAGTATATTTTTGTAGTATATTGCAGGCCTGTCCTGATTAGTTTCACTAGTCATAGTTACTTTTATAATGGGGGCTAAACTCCATTAATCCATAAACTAAAATATATTAAAACTAAAAAAAAAATTACTACTTGTATTAGTAAAACTTATATTTAATATTTAAAAGGTGACCTTGGCTATTAAAGCAACTGTTATTTTACAGATGATCAGTGTGGGCCAAAGACGATCCCAGCCAGGTCAACGTAGGGAACCTCGCAAGATTATCACCAACGTGTCTGTAAATGATGATGTACAACTAAAAAAGGCAGAGAATGCCTGGAAACCTGTACTCAAACGAGAAGGTCATGTGGAAGATCCTGAAGGCATAAAAACACAGGTGGGCCACACCAACACATTTCTTTTTCAGTAATTTGTATTTGCATTTATATACAGCCGGTCCCCTACATACAAAAAGGTTCCCTTCCGAGAGGCTGTTTGTAATTGTCCAGCATGTATTGGTATGTGTGGATAAAAGATTTAGTTTTGGGCAGCTCTGGATTTGGACATATCAACAATGTGTTTTTGTGTTTTTTAATGTGCTTTGAACAATTTACAAGTATTGTGCATGACATAGAGTTTATAATAACAAAAATAAGATCTTCCCATGCCTACTGCCACCACTTGGCAGACATGCAAATTATCTTTAAGCACTAGTTTTGGTTTAGGACAACTTTGTTTGTTTGTATGTATGAATGATAGTTCACAACTCAAAAGTTCATAAGTAGGGGACTATCAGTATTTGACATTTCTAGTAGAAGATGATGTTGATGTGGAAAAATTCTTGCCACTGAAAAAATGTAAACTGTTTTCAGTTGACAAATAATTTGTATTATACTTTTTCCTCTGTTTAGGAACTATTCCGGAAAGTGCGCAGCATCCTAAACAAACTTACTCCTCAAATGTTTAACCAGCTAATGAAGCAGGTGGCAGATCTGACGATTGATACAGAGGAGCGACTGAAGGGGGTTATTGACCTTGTTTTTGAGAAAGCCATTGATGAACCAAGTTTTTCAGTTGCTTATGCCAATATGTGCCGCTGTCTTGCAACAGTAAGTCTGGAAATTTGTCTCACATATTAGAACATTTGAATGATATTAACAGTTAACCAGTTATATAATTCTACATCAACAGCCGTATCTAATCAAAGGTCTGCAAAATTAAACTCATAAAAATGTGTTTAATTGTGAATAGTAATTTTTATTTGCATTCAGGAACACAATAAAAAGTTTACATCATGTCACTCTTAAGTACAAAATTCAAAAGAAATTTAATAAAAATTTAACCAATTACACAATTTATTCATGCATACAATGTTGTTCTAATTCAATTTACCATAAACACATTTAGTCAGTCTAATATATATATTTTTTTATCCAAAACTTCATTTGGTATCTCGTCATTTCTTTCTTTTGCATCCCTATGAATTATCCAGCAATTATCTATCATCATACTGACATCCCAGCATCCCTGGTACCATCTTTCCATGTCATTAATATCATGAAGAAATCATTCACCCTTCTTTTCAACCTTAACTTCAAGATTTTCTAAGAGAATTTCACTAAGAATTGAACTTTGTGACTCAGTGTTGCAACCCAATTTTTTCAAAAGTAACCAATACATTTTTCACAGTTTCTTAAAACTTAAAAATGATGACTTTAAATGATACCAAGGCCTCTCATTCCAAGTCATTCCATCACATCATCAAATTCTGCACCAGAAATCACTTTCCTAATATTAGTTCCAGCAAAAATGCCCTCTTTCAGTTTAGCCTCAGACAATATCTGGGATATGTTTGGCACAAATACATTAAACAGTCTTTATCTTTGGATAAGGTTTTGACAAACTGCTTCATTAACACTAGAATCCCTGAAGCCTACGAAAAAACTCGTAATCCCGTGCCACCTTAAATTCCTTCTCACCTCTCCATCAGCGTCTTTTGTTTTGCAAATGTGTCAATCAGCACAAGCAGCAAACAACCCCCCACACCCACCAACGGAGCTGACTCCATCACAAAATTCTCAGAGCTTTATGGGGTAAATAATGCATCGTTATCTGGAATACATACATTTCATGTGTGTTCCATGTCTACAACGATCTGTGTATGCGCTTTTATTAAAGAATATAACCTAAGAAAAAAAAATCATTCAATTTACATGTTGCTGTCAATGAGTTAAAAGCCCAAGCTCAAATGTCTATCGACAGAAATTTGACATGTATGCCTGGATGGTGCAGAGGTATGTGCTGCTGCCTTATAACCAAAAAGTTTCAGGTTCAAGACTGGGCGTTCCACTTTTTGAATAGTAATATAATAAAAACATACATTTGATTTGTGCTGTAACACCTGGTGTAAATTTTGTCTACTTGCAAAAGTTATCTTTTTTTTTTTTTTTTTTTTTTTTTTTATTCAGTTATATTCTGTCAGTGATGTTCACATGGTACAACAAATTTGCCTCTATCTCTCTGAGGTGATGGCATTTATCTCCATTCTTTTCACAAGAGCAGCAATGACCACAGTTGCTGGTGTTGTTGATGCCTACTCAGAACTATTTGTTGTACCGGCAATCAAAGATACGATGTCCCGTGACCACTATCATAATGGACAAAGGCAGAACTGTAACAACAGATAGCTTCTTCACAGCACTTTCGCTGGCTAATAGACTGCTGCACCTTAACACAAGTCTGCTTGGCACCATAAAGTAAAATGGGACGGGAACTTCCACCTGCAGCTCAAGGCTCTTCAGTACAAGTGCAATTCTCCACGCCAATGTTTAGATCTACCAGTGCCATGTTGACAGTGTATGCAGTGTATTCTAGTGTTAAACCAAGCTTAATATGAAGTGATGCCAACAGCACTTTATCTGGATCCACCAAGCTAGGTCTGTCCATGTTTTGGGCACCTTCTGAACCCAGTGTAAGTTCTTGGCTCTGCTGTCCCACTAACAGAGAAAACATGGGAATTTTGCATGCTCTGACTGCTGACACAGTAAGATGCACAGAACTTCTAGGTCCCCACGTATGAACTAAGGGTGCTCAATTATCAAATAAAATAACTTTTGATTTAAATGTGTATTTTAATATTGGAAAAATATAAAATTCAAACAAATTATCATTAAAATAATGGATTAAATATAAATATTTTATAGAGCAAAAACAATTAAAAAAAATTAGTTTTGTGTAAAAATGTTATGTGATGGAGAAAAATATTTTTCATTTTTGAATTTAATACCCAAAAATATGTGAAAATCAAATGAAATAATCAAAACACTTTCTTCAATGTATACTTGTGACAAATATTAATACAGTGTATATGCTATTAAGTAGCTGCCAGGTATGTTGAGAAAATTAGTTTATTTACACCGAATGATAACATTTCACACATACTTCAGCCAAATGAGATCTAATAATTTAAAGATTTTATAACTTTTTTGTGTCCGACTCCCTCTGCAGTTGAAGGTGCAGATGACTGATAAACCCAACAGCACTGTGAATTTTCGGAAGCTTTTGTTAAATCGCTGCCAGAAAGAATTTGAGAAGGATAAAGTCGATGATGATGTTTTTGAGAGAAAGCAGAAAGAGTTGGAGTCTGCTGCCTCAGTAAGTCAAATAGGAAGTAAATATAAAATGTATACATTCATGCACATTCAGCAGTTTTGTTTTTGTTCTTTCAATTGTAGTTTTTGTATAGGCTTGTTTGTTTTCTGTATTAAAAAAAGTACCTGTTTTAGTTGTCACTGTTATTATATTTAAATTGCATCAGTTCAGGCTTCTAAGCATAACATGTTCCCTCAAGTGATTTCCTCTCTTGCAGCAAAGTGAGCGAGATCGTCTTCAAGAAGAGCTTGAGGAGGCGAAGGACAAAGCTCGAAGGCGATCCATAGGAAATATAAAGTTCATTGGTGAACTGTTCAAACTCAAAATGTTGACAGAAGCTATTATGCATGACTGTGTTGTGAAGCTTCTTAAGAATCACGATGAGGAATCCCTGGAGTGCCTTTGTCGGCTACTGACTACGATAGGTAAAGACCTGGACTTTGAGAAGGCAAAGGTGAGATCAGTGAAGTAGTTGAGTCAACAGCTGGATGGTGTATAGATTTGTCATCCCCTTTAATGTTTGGAATCTAAACATGTATAAAAAGTTAAACTATTTTTTTTAAAAAAAAAAGTTGGAAACTGCTGAAATTACCATTGCATAGATTTGAACCTCTGTGCAAAGGAAATTAACGGGTAAGTATTGCAGAAAAAAACACAAACACCAGTGTTAACATGGGAGACTAATTTGACTGAAGATTTAATTAATTTGAGAATCAGATTTTGAGGTGTTGTCACCTTTAACTTGGTTTCTGTTAACACAAATTAACTCTTTTAGGGCTAATTTTTTTTTTGTTTCTTTTCTCCCAGGGCTGAATATTTTTCCAAAAACTAATATTTTTTAAAAAAGAACACAAAGCAATTGTTTAACATATCAAATCAACAATATTTACTTTTGACAAATGTTACTGTCTTGCATGTTGTATGAGCCTGAATTCTCTATGTGTTGTTTTGATGCCTATTTTTCAATTGTCTGTTGCTGCATTTTCTCACATATATTGTTAGTGTGTACTGTAGAGAGACAAGTCACCCATTTGCCATCGTGCCATGCCACTGCCACCAAGTTTTCTGCCTGCATGAAAACCGTATTGTCACCTCTTTTCATCTTCTGAAACTTTATGAACTTTATGTATGGCATTATAGCCTGGCTCACCCCATGGGATTTGCTTCTGTTTATTACAGAAGTGAATAAAACTTTGCAGCAGCACGTACCTAAGCCACCCGGGGACAAAACACGTTTGGACCAATGCTCCCTGAAGTTATCTCACCAGTTCTGTCCCATCTCTATTTGTAATGCCACAGCGCGCTTCATCTCGTCTTTCGTTGTGGGTTTCCACTTTGAATAACGAGAATGCGATGCAAAGGCAGCCCGCGATTCAAAAAAAATCTCTGCCTACCTGTTTGTCTGACAGTAGCTGAAAAGCAGCATCAGGAGAGAGCAGCCTGAAGTACAGTAGCTGGTGATCTGTCGTGTCCAAAAACAAGCCATGCCGTCTTGTAAACTCCGGTAGCCATATCGGCTCTCAACGGATCAATGTATGTGTATTTATCCCATGCGAACCTTGCTGTACATGCATCGGCTGCGCGAAGGCACTCAACTGGCAGCAGATCCGCTCGCGCGGCATCAGCTGGTGTCTGATCAGCTGATGCCTGCTTCTAACTCTCTTGCTCGATCTCCTGATCACTGCCAATAAAGTCCGATTCTGAAAAATCAAGAGTCCGACTCCGCGGTAATGCGCAAAACAACGTCTGCCAAGTGTTTTCTTTTCTGCACTTGCTTCGCTGCCTTTTCACATGTCGGTGCCATCTTGCCATTGTTTACATTTCGCAACTCACGCACACGCAATGTTTATTTGCCGAGTCAACGAGTCTAGCATTCCTCCAAGCACAGAGGGAATGCCTGTGACGTGACAGTGAGATTTGTCGCCATTAACAGCTGATTGTCGCCCTTTATCCCTGGATGTCGACTTTTGTCGACATTCGCCTTCAACCCCTCCTGTCGACAAAAGTCGACATCCGCCCTAAAAGAGCTACTATATAAACTCTTAGCTATAATATATAATATATATAACTATAATATATAAATGTATAAACTATCTATATGATACATGTTCATTGTTTCAGAGTAAAAAAAACTGACTTAAGCAAAGTACAGTAAGAAGATTCTTTTTTTTTTATTAATACATAATGTGTTATATGAATAAATATTTACTAGAAACCATTAGCTGGCAAATATTCATGAAATCACTAAGCTTTTGGCAGTCTGCTGTGAATAACATAATTTAGCTTTAAAACTGGACTCTGCAGTGTGTTGGAGGCTTTTAATGATAGCCCATCGGGTTACCAGAATAAATTTTGAGATCCTCCATAATCACTGGATGAATGTAGTTTCACCCCACTGTAGTATCTCAAAATCAGAAAACCTCAGCTGTGTAGTGGCTTTGTTTGATACAGGTTAGTTTCCAATGAGAGAAAAGTCTTGTCACATATGGTTTGCAAATTGTAAAAATTAAACCTGTATTAGAGGAAGAGTTGATATCATGACAGCTTAACAACATAATGATTCAGCTTATTTAGTTCATTTGATTGAAAACATCCAAAGTTAGACCCCTAGAATCTAGGTCACAACTTTAAAACCAAAACAAGTGTTTAGTAAGCCTAATTTTATTTAATTCTAGCTTACTTGTGCCTACTTACAGTATGTAGACCCCTACTCTTTTGGTGCAAATCTAAATATTTTTTATGAGTGAATACCTTGCATGCAAAATTGGCTCCTTCACATCAAAGTATCATAAAATGTAATCTAGTAAACTGTCACTGGTTAGAATAAAAGCACCACCAATTAATATGCCTGATATGTGTTATGGAAATTTGGATTAAGTATACAGACATTGTTTTGTTTGTTGTGTGTTTCTTTGCCTTTTTCTGTAAGTTGTATGTTACAATTGGAGGAGACAGACTTGAAGTGACTTTTTTTTTAAATTATAAACTTTAAATATCTTATTAAAACCCATCATCTCCAGTTGCTGCCAATTAAAGCTTAATTAAGAATCTGTTCTATGAGGCAACAAAGTAATGGTAAATCTTTTTATGATTTATTGATATTTGACACTAATGCATTGGGCACTGATAACAGATTAGTTGACAAATAGTTATAATGCATTTGTGGAGCATTCTTTAAATAGAAAATAAACTTTAGAGGCACTTTCTAATTGGCACATGAAAACAAATATTTTACGATTTCGAAATGTATTTTAAAAGGATAAATTCATTTTGCATATTGATGACCACATTTATCCATAAAACCAAAGTTATTTCTTCAATTATGACATTAGCTGCCCTAGTGAGGTTGAGACATTAAATTTGTCTTTAAATTCAGGAAAAAGATAAAGTACACAGAGTAGTAATTTAATACAGCTAACTTTGAATTAAAAGGGTTTAAACTTATGTTTGGCTAAAATTAAATATTTAACGTTGATTTAACCCTTTGGTCATCACATTTTTACACTAAAAACATTTTTTCCATCTTAGAAATATTGCAAAATGAAAATTGCCCATTCACTAGCACAGCAAAATGCCTGTTAAGTAAAACCCGTTAGGATCTTCAAATGCCAGTTCATTCAAATCAGAACTGAGTATTGTAATTGTACATAAGATCTATTAATTCTGCTGCAGTCTTTCCTGATTTCATCCCTGAATGTCCTGTACCGGTTGCTTCACTGCACAGCCAATGATCTTTTAGTATAACCTGGCAGTTTGTAAAGTGCCGAGGAGATTAGCCGAGCACTTTTGCCCTGCCCTGGAGTAGATATATCCACGGTAGAGTCATTGCATCAGCCAACTCCAAAGGAACGCCTGACTCGTAGCATCTCCTGTCAAGTTGTTTGTAGTTAATTATTACGGGAGACTTCTCAAACAGATTCTCATCTGTCTCATCATTTATCATATTATATTTATTCCATTCCAAGAACATCTCCAAAACTTAATCGGTGTGCGTCAATAAGTGGTGCGTATTATATCTGTGTAATAAGGCTTCATTATTATATAAAGTAATATCTGTATATAGGTATCATAATTATTAAGTGATTTTACTGTATATTATTTCTTATTTATTTATTATATATTGTTGAGATAGATTTTTTTCAGTTTTAAACATATTTTTTTTTTGTAACCAGTAATGCTTATGCTTAAATATTGCAGTTCATGAATGGCGCATCTCCTAACATTGTTTAAACTGCATCAACGCTTTCAAGCTTGTTTAATGATTGTACCTTGTGCATAACGTTTTAAGTACAAAATAGCATTTAATTCATTATCCGTTACAGTATAATAGCGTTCATTGCGGTTTGTTCTCAATACTATTATCATACAGTGTTTAGTTTAGTCACTTCTTAGTTACTGTTTGCATTTATTGTAGTAGTTTTACATAAATAAATAATTCCTTTTTTTCTGTTGTGTTAAAAGAAACCACACACAAACATGATAATTTTTTTATATAAACATCATCATCTAGCCTTGGTGTAATCAACTTCTTGAAGATATGATTGGCATTTTAGTAAATAATTATTTGGACATCTTCTTTGTCTAGCTGTTCGTATGAAACAGCCTGTGGCAATTGCATATGCTATGAAGAACTTCACCTAAAGAATTAGTGAGGTCACAAGTTTAGTCTAATTATTCAACAACTCTCTAACAGTAATGTTTTATGATCAGGCTGTTAAAATCACTTGTGTACCACTTTACAGTTAATTAAAAACACAATAAGGTCCATATAATATAAAGATTGTCCGACCATGAAATTGAATGTCCAATGACCTGTAATGGAAGCAGCATGCTCCATGGACAACAACCTCCAAATCAAAAACACACAGACAAGCCAGGCAGACAGCACCCTCAACTGTGAATCTCAGTTGTCAACTTTAGTCAAACTTTAGTCTTTTTATTTCTCAAACACTGTCTTAGTACAGGTCTCCCTCACTATTTCAGAGGTAGAAGTTGCTGTGCGTCAGTTGAATTTATATAATTTTTACTCCACAGTCTTTCAGCCCTAAGATTCCACAAATACAACAGATTCAAAATGCTACCACCAGAATCCTAAATACCACGGTGCCCCTCAACTGACTTGATTATACAATGTTCTGGTCTGATACATAATCATCATCTAAACTGTATTGTTTATTGTATTTTATCAAAAGATAGTAATTTCTTCAACCAGAATACTTGTGATTACTATATATTTTGGATAAACATGTTAGGCCTGCATCACATTACACAGCTTTCAGTCGGAGGATTTCATGGCCTTGATTATGTTACATTACAGGAGAAGACAGATTACATTATTCGCTTGTGATTTTTTTAAGCACAGTTTATTATCTTTATTTTAATAGACTTGTACTTGGAAGACTGAATTTCATGTGATACTAGCAGTGTCCTCCAACTGCTACATACAGTATAAATATGCAGACTTAAACAATAATAGATGTTTTTTTGAGGTCTATTTTTCACTTTTTTAAAATGATTTCTGAATATGCTGACTATGAAAGCCCATGCTTTACAATAAACCATTGACTGCATAATGAGTCTTCCAGGCTTCTAGTTCTGTTAAGAGCCATTCATAGTGATACGGCACCGGGTTGTTGTCAGAGAAAGACAGTGCAGTTATAATTGAATTTGTAATTTATATTGTTTCATTGTCCTTACAAGGTAAATATTCGTGATCTTAATATTAAAATGAATAAACCCACAATTACAGGCATGCATTATTTTTTAAATGACAGGTATTAAAAATAATAATAATAAAGAATCATTTAGGAATTACAAGATTTAGTGGAGTCTTAACATTTTCTTACTGACAAAAAAAATAGTTCTGTTTAAAGTAGAATACTTGAATACTTTTTGTTACATTTAGTGGTGGCGTCTCCCTGTATAACTGTTATTACAAAATATTAAAAGATAAATAGTAATCACATAGAACACCTTTTGTATGATAGCAATCTTTATGAATACACTATTATTATAACATTGTTTATTAATAGTGCAGCTTGTCAAATTAACTACTACTTGATTGTTTTCAGTTGAAAAAATAAGTAGAATTTCATTAAACATTAGACATTTTATTTCTTCCTTCAGCCTCGAATGGATCAATATTTCACCCAAATGGAAAAGATTGTGAAAGAAAGGAAGACATCATCTCGAATCAGGTTTATGCTACAGGATGTGATTGACTTAAGACAGGTGAATTGAGCTACCTCTCCAGAACAGAAATGAGCATTTTCTTGCTAACAGCATTTTATTGCTGTTTTTCCCCTCTTTATTTACTGTTTCCAACATTGTTTCAGTTGTTTTAGACAGTGTTGAAACCTTTTAGTACTGTGTTTATATTTAGCAGTCAGTATAATATCTGGTAGATAATGGCTTTTGAAAGCCCAATAACAGTGAAGCACATTGCTCAAATTTTAGAAGCAAATGAGTAAAAAACAAAAGATGCACTGATCAGTAAACTAAAATATCCATTACTTCCCTTTGCCTTTGTTTTTAAGGGCACCACCGTACATTTGTCAAACTATTGTAAAGCCACCATCCTATGTAAATCTAACATGTGCTACAGCAATAGCTGTGAGATTGTTAGAGAGCCTCTTTTAAAAATGTTGTCTGATAGATATATATATATATAATATCTATGTATGTATGTATATATGTATGTATGTATATATATATATATATATGTATATGTATTTTATATATATTATATATATATATTTCCCCTATGAAAATGAAATAAAATGCTTTGGCTGTCTGCTTTGTGTATTTTATCAATTTTAGAATAACTGGGTGTCAAGAAGAGCTGATCAGGGCCCTAAAACTATTGAGCAAATTCACAAAGAAGCTAAAATTGAGGAACAGGAGGAACAGAGGAAAGTCCATCAGCAGTTATTATCTAAGGATAAGCGACGGCCAGGTTAGTAGACCTGGAGCTGCATGCAAGGAAATACTTTTCCAACTAAGCAGTGGGCCCTTGATATCTTGATAAAGGAAGGGTGGGTAAGGTTCTGCTAAATTGTAAATAAGTAAGGCAACTAATTCAGTAACATTAGGTAGTAAAATTGATTTATCAGTATGGTTTCCATTTCATCACACATTAAGTTCAACCAAAATGAATCAGAAATACAAGATGAAACACTTTTGGAAACAGTTAATCACACTGTCAAAACAACAAAAAATGGCTGACTTAAGTGAGGAATTTGTGAAAACGAAATTAAGAACAAAATGCATTCAGTGAGGTCAGAATAAGCTTGGAAAAGCTTTTGTATCTGAAGGCTTCTTGCATAAGAGAAACCAGGGTAAACATTAGAAAGAATGTGTGTATGTCTATGGTATATGTCCATTTTTTTTCTCCTACCTACAGCTCCTTTTTGTCCACCACTTTAAAATATATGATTTCTGAACTAATTGTGCCACACCATCAGCAGTAAAGCACCCCTTAGGAAAGCAAGATTGTAAGAGAACTGACAGACTGAAAGGATGCACTGTGCCTGGAGTGGTGACTGTAAAAAGAAAGAGGGAGAGGTTTTTGTTTGTTTTTTTTTTTCCTACCAAACTAGTAACTTTCTGGAAAGAATAAACAGAAAGGCCTCCTTACATTATGAAATGGCAATTAATATACATGTTAGATTTTAGATAGCACTCTTGCCTCACTCACATGGTGAAAACATGAAAGCTTAAGCTTATATATATATATATATATATATATATATATATATATATATACTCTGTCAGATTTTAAAAATAGTACCATACTCCTCTGGTTCTGTTTGATTTGTTTTGATTTCATATATACCTAAGTCTGTTGATTTCTCTTTACTAGGATCATGCTGTGCTTTCACAACTATTATACATACAAATCAAAGGCAGCTCTCTCCACAAAACTCCTTTACTACTCATTTACACCAGGTGGTTTCCATTTTTGTTTGTGTCAACATCCAATCTTCATTTTGTCTCTCTATTGGATCTTCATTCTATTGGTTCTTAATCCTTAGTTTGCTTCAAATAATCTTTTCTTTCTATCATTAGTTAAGTTGCCCTCCAAATCTTTGTGAACTCTTAAACAGGTTATATATTAGTATATTTTTAATCTCTATTCCATACTTGGCTCTATATTTTTTCAAAAGTTTTGATAGAGTAGTAAATACAACCTTTATTACCTGTTTTGTTCTAATGAGGTTTTGGGCTATTTCCAGTTACTCCATCAACTTGTATATTTTCATTTTCTTTTTAGTTATTATTTTTGATATATTAGATTATGCCTGTCCTAGGGTGGCATTTTCCTCTTGCATTGTCATGTCTGCTGCTTTCCTGCTTAATATATCAGGTCAACCATTGTTGTAGCATTGTTTAATTATATTAGTTTGCACATTGTAGAAGATGGGCAGACCTCTGAAACTGTCCTTGAATCCAAAATAAATGGAATGGATTTTTTTTATTTTGTTCCAACTAATTTCTTAATATTTGTGTTTTATCACATAAAAATGAATGAGCTGTTCTTAAAGATAGATTGATTGGCAATAAATTTGTTTTTTATTTGCTGGTTTTAAATTTAACCATTATCACATATATTGCAAAATATAATCTCACTGCAGCATTATAAGACAGCAATCACTAAATGAAAATATAATACATATTTCACAATAAATGCAGAATACAAAAATAATGTGGTAACTCAAACAAGTACACTTAAGCCATTCAGCTTTGACAGTATTTTCAAGATGTCATTTAGATGTGTCAAATTGCTAATACCTGTAGTCTGTTTTACTTTCCTGGAGAAATAAGCAAAATGTTTTATGGACTAGGAAAAGAAAGACAGGCTATAATAGGTTTGAACATCTTGAAAAATGCTGAAGAGATTGTTGTGATTTATAGTAATGGGATTAAGAATATCTGAAAGGAGTAAATGAATTTACTCAATGAGAACATAATAATAATAAAGATGTTTAAGTTTTCGAAGGAGGAGTTTGCAAAAGCTCTGCAAAGTTAAAAACTGGAATTTATCAAATTCTAAATGTGGCCAAAGTTCCTGGAAAAGGATGGTTTTCAGGCC
The DNA here is from genome assembly GCF_900747795.2 of Erpetoichthys calabaricus. NCBI lineage: Eukaryota > Metazoa > Chordata > Cladistia > Polypteriformes > Polypteridae > Erpetoichthys > Erpetoichthys calabaricus. Next base: position 167,049,940 of record NC_041401.2, on the reverse strand, counting down.
TGTGCAACATGAATATACATAAAGGGCGGATACATAAGACTGGAAAACGAGTCTGCTCTTTGCAGTTATAAAACTCAGTAGTCCACTATGTGATAAAGTTTTTGAAGCAGGTAAAAAGGTGCTTAACAGAGTGCTAGAGAAAAGAATCCATGATCAAGTGAAAATGCCAGAAAATTATCTGACAAAAAGAAGGAAGCTGCAGTATGCATTTGCAGATCTGGAGAAGGTCTTTGTAAAGTTACCATAAGAGATGGACATTTAAAAAGTTAAGTAATGAAGAAATGGTTATTGTCTGTGGTAGTGTCAGTGTGTGAGGAGGCGCAAATGAGGACGGTGACAGTAGGGCTGCACCAGTTAAGTTCTAGATAAAAAGAAGGTGATAGTAGCAAAAGGGCAGAAGGCATAAACAAGAGGTGGGTTCCGGCCAAGCAGCATGTGCAGTAGAGGTGCTGCGTTAGCTCAGTCCAGTGCATACATTGTCAGAAGTGAGTGCATAAAAGATGTGGTGATGCAAGTTCAGAAGTGGGTGCATAGACTTGCATGTGTCTTGCATATATCTGCGTGAATATTTGTCACGTCTCCAAATGTTGTTGTTGTTGATTCTGTATTAGTCTTATCTGACTAAATTGGAGTCCATATGCACTTGAGTATGCTCTGCAATAAAAAATATCCTGTTCAGGGTTGGTTCTCAGCTTGGCTGCCAGGACTGTCAGGATGGCTGCATTACCTAATATCACTAAACTAGAAAGATTTGTTAAAAAATGGATGGATGGATTTTATTTATTATGAAAGTACATTCATGCAAAATCAGTTATTTTTTTCACTCTGCTATTAACCTCCTCATTTCTTTCTTTTGATTTAAAAAAATAATTACTTAAAGTTAAAAATGTAGAAAGCAAATAGACTCCTGCTGTTTGCCTCTGTCTAAATTTCAAAGAAAAGTATAGGGTGAACTTTAATAATTTCAAGACATGGAGTTACAATATATACTGAAGTTCAGTACTGATATCAAATTTAATTGTCTGGAGCAAAACCTGGTAGTCTTTGTTTTGCCCTAAGACGACAACCCCTGCTCTGCAATATTGTTTGATCAAGATGATTGGTTCCTCACTGCCACTACTGCCACACGTTGACATGGAACACATTGCTTACAATGCTAGTCTTCCCAATGTACAAATACAGTTAGGTCCATAAATATTTGGACAGAGACAACTTTTTTCTAATTTTGGTTCTGTACATTACCACAATGAATTTTAAATGAAACAACTTAGATGCAGTTGAAGTGCAGACTTTCAGCTTTAATTCAGTGGGGTGAACAAAACGATTGCATAAAAATGTGAGGCAACTAAAGCATTTTTTTAACACAATCCCTTCATTTCAGGGGCTCAAAAGTAATTGGACAATTGACTCGAAGGCTATTTCATGGGCAGGTGCGGGCAAGTCCGTCATTATCAATTAAGCAGATAAAAGGCCTAGTTGATTTGAGGTGTGGTGCTTGCATGTGGAAGATTTTGCTGTGAACAGACAACATGCGGTCAAAGGAGTTCTCCATGCAGGTGAAAGAAGCCATCCTTAAGCTACGAAAACAGAAAAAACCCATCCGAGAAACTGTTACAATATTACGAGTGGCAGAATCTACAGTTTGGTACATCTTAAGAAAAAAAGCAAGCACTGGTGAACTCGGCAACGCAAAAAGACCTGGATGTCCACGGAAGACAACAGTGGTGGATGATCGCAGAATCATTTCCGTGGTGAAGAGAAACCCCTTCACAACAGCCAACCAAGTGAACAACACTCTCCAGGGGGTAGGCGTATTGATATCCAAGTCTACCATAAAGAGAAGACTGCATGAAAGTAAATACAGAGGGTGCACTGCAAGGTGCAAGCCACTCATAAGCCTCAAGAATAGAAAGGCTAGATTGGACTTTGCTAAAGAACATCTAAAAAAGCCAGCACAGTTCTGGAAAAACATTCTTTGGACAGATGAAACCAAGATCAACCTCTACCAGAATGATGGCAAGAAAAAAGTATGGAGAAGGTATGGAACAACTCATTATCCAAAGCATACCACATCATCTGTAAAACATGGTGGAGGCAGTGTGATGGCTTCGGCGTGCATGGCTGCCAGTGGCACTGGGACACTAGTGTTTATTGATGATGTGATACAGGACAGAAGCAGCCGAATGAATTCTGAGGTGTTCAGAGACATACTGTCTGCTCAAATCCAGCTAAATGCAGTCAAATTGATTGGGCGGCGTTTCATGATACAGATGGACAATGACCCAAAACATTCAGCCAAAGCAACCCAGGAGTTTATTAAAGCAAAGAAGTGGAAAATTCTTGAATGGCCAAGTCAGTCACCTGAACTTAATCCAATTGAGCATGCATTTCACTTGTTGAAGACTAAACTTAAGACAGAAAGGCCCACAAACAAACAGCAACTGAAAGCCGCTGCAGTAAAGGCCTGGCAGAGCATTAAAAAGGAGGAAACCCAGCATCTGGTGATGTCCATGAGTTCAAGACTTCAGGCTGTCATTGCCAGCAAAGGGTTTTCAACCAAGTATTAGAAATTAACATTTTATTTCCAGTTATTTAATTTGTCCAATTACTTTTGAGCCCCTGAAATAAAGGGATTGTGTTAAAAAAATGCTTTAGTTGCCTCACATTTTTATGCAATTGTTTTGTTCACCCCACTGAGTTAAAGCTGAAAGTCTGCACTTCAACTGCATCTGAGTTGTTTCATTTAAAATTCATTGTGGTAATGTACAGAACCAAAATTAGAAAAAAAGTTGTCTCTGTCCAAATGTTTATGGACCTAACTGTACATTAATTGTGCTGCAATTTATGAATCTCTTTATTTAAAGAAATCTGCTTAAAATACATAAGTACTCCTCTATCAAATCTGATGACTAATTTTCTTGTCATGTCTGAAAGCATAGATTGGCATTGTTTCCTCGGTGCAAGTACAGAATTTGTCTGAAACTGCTGTAAATCAGTTATTCCGCTCATTAATCAGGTCTTGCTTTGAACATTTATTATTGGAAATGTGTTGCAATATAGTAATAGCAAAAAGTTATTGTAATAACTTCGAAGCATTGTTATTTTTTTATACATTTGATTATGTGTGCAGTCTTATTTATAATATTTAGACTTTCACTACTCTACTAGTCTGATAACAGCAATCGTATGAATTGCATGCAGATGCACTTTAGGCATAGCTGTAAAATAAAAAGTCTTCCTGTTGTCATGCGCTGCATTAAGATTTAAATATTTTTATATACTTGCTCTGCCCATCATTTTGCAGTTGTGCAAAGAGAGGAAACCTGGAACACTGTGCCCATGTCAAAGAGCAGCCGGACGATAGACCCCAGCAAGATTCCCAAAATTACCAAGGTGTGCTGTTTAGTCTGTCTTTCTTTTCTGTTTATTAATGCAAAAATCACTGTTTTGCTTTGTAATTTTCTAATTTTAGCTTTGTTGCACTGTCTCGTTGGCCTACTTTTTTTAGATAGGAGTTTATACAAGATAATAGATTTTTTTTCCCCCCCCAAATACCGAAAAAGACATCATTCAGTTCATTTGATCTTCTCTGTTCTTTTGCAGCCAACAATAGATGACAAGATCCAGTTAGGCCCAAGGGCCCAGCTAAGTTGGGGTAAAGGAAGTAGTGGTGGGGCTAAGGCCAGTGAATCAGGTAATTATTCAGAATTGAATTGTACAACTACAGCATGTTTCTGTTTTATAGGAGAAAGGGTGACAATGTTTAATTATAATGTACTGTTTTTAAGATGTTTCCCATCGCTATAATATTTCAGCAGGGCTTCTCATAATATGATAAATATTTCCATACCCAGTCATAAATCTTGTTCTGATTTTCAGACTCCACACGTTCAGGCACAAGCAGTTTGAACAGATTTTCACCCCTGCAGTCAGCAACACAGCCTGTGTCTTCAATAGCTGCCCCAGCTACTGATTTTGATCCTCGTAGAACTCTTAACAGGTAAAATGATAATACTCTTATATTTGAAGGCAAAAGAGAGTGAAGTGTTCTATTGCAGTTTCTAGATTTAAATAGAATGCAGTCCAAGAAGTGTAAGGTTTAATGTTTTTGTGGTAAACTTTAATAGTTCTTTAGGTGTCTAGATAATTTATAAATGAAGCATTTGAAATTATGCATCTTTAGAATTATGTTTCATTTACAGCTGTTTGCAGTAAGGGCTTAACATTTTCTTGCAGCATACCAGATATGCTAACATATTGCTTTTTCAAATTTAGACAATATTCACTCTTTTGTTAAAATCACATAAAATAGAATCAATGTGTTTTTTTTTGTCTGGAATGCATTTTAACTAATTGTGTAACAGTATTCTTCCAATTACCAGTGTTATGCAAACAGGGTAGTTTTTTAACCAGTCATTAGCAAGCTGCTCTTTGTGAGTCACTGTGAGTGTCTATACTTAAGATGCAGTCAGTTCCTTGAGGCTGCGGAGGTTATAAATAAATGATGGTGGGCTTGGTTGGAGTAAAATGGTGGTGAAGGACAATGCAGTACCACTTGCTGTCATAAACTGAGCAAATTTTGTGCTTGTTACTGCACAGCTTACTCTAACAAGCTGCAATTAAGCATAAGCAGAAAAAACATACTGCTATATCTATGGTGGACCATATATGCAATCAAAAAATACATCCTGTCAGAATTATTGCAGAACATCGACTTAATAAACTCAATATTAACTGAGGTATCAAAAGAGTGAACTGCTAAAGATGTATATCTATGGCTGTTTTGTCTTGATAGAGTAATATATTACTCTACTTTCCCCTTTTGTATTCTTTATTGTATAGCCTTTGTCAGAATGCCTCAAATCTCGCACACTGTTTATAAGGTATTGTACTTTACAACCGCATTTATAACCTCAGGCAATTAGTTGTAGTAAAAGACAAGCAGGAGTTAAGTTACAATTTAAATAATGTATTATTGATAATATTCATAAATAATAACAATATGCAAAGTACATTTGAATATTGGCAACCAGATAACCTTATAAATGCTGATGTGTAGTTTCAGGTGGCACACAGACTTGTTAATTACTTAAAATGTCTCTTCTTAAGTCCTCATTTATGGTAAGCTTTTTTCAGAACAGGCCACATGCCTGTCTTAATATGGCTGCCAACCTGTGCTCTTCATTGTGTTGTCCTTTTCAGTTCATGATGTGTGAGATGCTCCTTCATCAGTTGGTAAGAGAGAGAGAGAAAGTGAGGGAGGGGTAACGTAAGCAAATGTATAGATTTTTTTCTGTCCAACCCCTATAGCCAATAGGGAGTCGTGGTACTTAAAGGCTTCTGATAGAAGCCAATTCCAAACAGCCATACTTCAGACCAATGGGGCACAAAATACCTTCACGCCTGCCCACCAAAACTATTTCTCAAGGTGATGCTTGCCAGCTGAGCAGTCTGGCTTTCCTGTGGGGGTTGATTGAGAGAGTCCAGTAGAGAATCTCTTGCCAAACTTGTTTGAGGCACTCACACCAACCCTGTCATAAAATTCACTATCCTGACTTAGTCCTAGGGGGTAAACATGAATGCTTCTCACTAATGTAACATTAATATTACATTTGCTTTGCCTAAGTTACAAATAACAACAACAACATTTATTTATATAGCACATTTTCATACAAAAAGTAGCTCAAAGTAAAATAAATAAAGACGTACAAAATATTTATCAACTTGTATGCAAAATTTCACACCACAACAATGGGCTATTTATTAATTTCTTTGTTTTAATCAGTCATTTTTATTGTTTAATTTGTTATAACCAAATCAGTGCTTTGTGTATCAAAGAATGATAAGAGTTCTTTTTTGTGACATTCTTATTTATGCACTCTAAATATTGTGTGTGACATATAAGAACAAACAATTTGGATCAGTTTACAGTCTTAAGTCTAGTCTTAAAATTGCCATGGTTTCTGCATTTCATATACAGTATTATAATAGTCATTTGAAGATGCATTATTTAATAACTTTGTCTTTTAGTGGCCGTAGCAGTACAGCACGGGAAAGAAATGACAAACCAGTGAGTGCACCCACTGCCCGGTCTGGCACTTTCACTCGAGGCAACAGCAGCAAAGAGCTATTAGACAATCTCACTCAGGAGGAACAAAGACGAGAAGCCCTTGAGACCGTGAAGCAGCTGACAACCATGGCAGAGGAGAAAGGGGGTGTTGAAGCTGACCAGACTCGTGCTCGGGAAACAGGTACACATTTGCAACCTCCTTCATCCAATTCTATGAGCTGCTGTACACTCAGAAAAAATTACTCTGATATATACTTATAAGACTGATGGTGGTGTGACTGCCCAATACAGAATTTTTCTACTAATATTGACGTCTTTTTTTTTGTTTTGAATTCCTTCAGTCATATGGGCTTAGGTCTGTATCATGAGAAATAAAATGAGATCTAGTGGCCAGTGAAGGTCACAAAGCAAATTTGAGTACTTTGGTCACATGCATTTCACCAACATGTTCAAAAGAAATGTCAGCCAATGTCGCATTAATACAACACCAATAATAGGCCAAAGTATGGTTATGTATATAAAAAATTTAATTTGTTGTCTTTGAGCAACACACAACAACCAGTGCACCTATTTCTATAAATCTTTGCAGTTATTTCCAGTATAGTCTTAATTAGTAGGTCCATAAGTATTTGGGCACTGACACAGTTTTCATTATTTTGGCTCCGTACATCATCCACAATGTATTTGAAATAAATCAGCCATTATGTGATTGAAGTGTAGACTTTCTGCTTTTAATTTAAGGGGTTTACCAAAAATATCATATGAGCCGTTTAGAAATGACTGCCATTTTTTCTGTGTAGCCCACTCATTTCCAGGGGCTCAGAAGTACAGTATTTGGACATTTGACTGACAGGCTGCTCTATAGCCAGGTTGGAGCAGTTCCCTCGTTATGCCATTAATTACTGCACAGATAAACACAAGTGAACAATACATTATATAGCTACTAGCTCTGTCAGGGAGCATGTCAGTTGACTATCTAAACATGGTGAGCTTGTGATGCTTTAAAAAAGTGAAACTGTGCTGAAAAGTCATGAAGCAGTCAGCTAATTAGTAATCCCATGTAGTCATGTATTCAGACATCAGTAAGATTCAACAACTCTATCTGATAAGTTTGATTTGCTCTCCTACTAAAAGATGCAGTATATAGTGTTTGCCGCCAGTCTTAGCCTGAAATTACAAATCGGATCAGTAGCCATTGTGATCTTCTAGAGACTGAATTTGACCCTCTGTCTTGATTTAAGTATTTTCATTTTAGAATTTGGAATGCCATGTTGGTTAAGTTATTTCTGAAAACAGACAGATGCCACGTATGTTTTTCAGATTTTTGCCATTTTGCATGCCTCTAAGTATTTTAATCACTAGGTATACCGTGTTTCACTGTAGTTTACCTCAGAAGTGTTCAAATTGAACTCATTATGCCTAGTACATTCTTAAATAGTGAGTAGTGTCATTCTGGGAATTTTTAATGTATTTAGTCAAAAACTGCTTTTCAAAGTCCATTATGTTTTACTTCTAGGGAAACTTGAAGCTCCTGTAATCACAACTACAGAAAAGCCTGCACTGAGTGAAGAGGAGATGGAAAGAAAATCAAAAGCAATTATTGATGAGTTTCTGCACATTAACGATTATAAGGTGAGCAGCATTTTTTTCTTTTTCAGCTAAAAGCTTACTTCCTGGGCAGACACAGCAAAGTAAGGATACTACAGGAAAACAGTGTGTGGTAATGGCTAGCGCACTGCTCTTTAACCACAGGAATGCTGTTTGTTTTAGAATATACTATACTTGTAGTGAATCCTGATCTTCTTGAACTGACAGATACAAAAAACATATTGCATATTTCATTAAGAATTAATACTCCTGTACAATCTCTAGGTACAATTCTGAATTTAAAAAGCTGCTGAATAAATATGTAGAATAATTTCGTTTTAAAAAGAGTTTACTGGCTGATTTTCACGAAAGGAATGAGGCTTTAATTGAAAAAGTATTAGAAAGATGTTCCCTAAATGCACAGCATAATAACATTTAATTAACAATTAAATATTTTTAGTCTGTATCAAAATGCTGCTCTTTTGTGAATTGTGTTCATTTTAATCTGGTGCATTTTATAAACACTAATTCATTAGGGTTTTTTACATTTCTCTGTACTTCATAAATTAAGCATCCAGAAACTTAGTATGTTCCTTGGAGAACAGTGTTTTTTAACACGTCAGATGTTGTATATATTTCAGCAGCTATGTTAATGCACCGTAAGTTCAAACAAACAGAATTTCACCCATTATCAAAATCAATAAGGTCAAACCTTATGCAGCTTGTACTACACCCAACTTCATTTAAAATTTTTGTTTTAATCTTTGTAAAATCCCAAATTGTAGTATTAGTAAATGACCATGCGTTATAGTAATAACTTCCTCACCTTAAGTAAAGAGAAAGCCCTGAAGCCTTTCATTTCCATGGGTTAGTGGAATAAATGTTGCATTCCTGAGCACTTGTTCAGTTGTGAACGTCCTTCTAGAATCTAGACACTACTTTCCTTCATCCTTTCCCCTAACAGGAAGCAGTGCAGTGTGTAGAAGAGCTAGGTGTACCTAGTATGATGCACGTTTTTGTGAGAATGGGTCTGGAATCCACACTAGAGAGAAGTCAGATCACTCGTGATCATATGGGCCAGTTGCTGTTCCAGCTTGTGCGTTCTGGAGGTCTTTCCAAAGAGGAATTCTTCAAAGGGTAAGATTCCAAAATGCATTTTCAAATAAAAATGATTTTGTTTGCATTTCCATATATAAATAGTATAACTGAATTACTAGTTAAGTAACTACTGTGTATACAATTCTAAAGTTTTTATATTTTTTAATATATGTTTTGCCTCCTAAAGTTTTGTAGATACCTTGGAGGTAGCTGATGACATGGCAATTGATATTCCACATATATGGCTGTACTTAGCAGAACTAATTACCCCCATAGTTCGTGAAGGAGGAATCTCTATGAGAGAATTATTTACGTAAGTAGAAGAGCTTTCCTGTAGTCACTGTTAACTTTATTAGCATAACTTAACATTATCTTAATACCACAACAGTACATTCATAATTTCTTATATATTAGCTTTAGTAGAACATTAAATGATCTTACATATTTCGTCATGGTCTCAGATTTACTCTTCATTGAATTCACTGTCACATTGATTTTTGTTAGTAAGCTAAGGCATAGATATTTACCAGAACAATAACTCTTTGTTTTGTTCTTTTTAATTCCAGTGAATTTAGCAAACCTTTACTTCCTTTAGGAAGAGCTGGTGTCTTATTTTCTGAAATACTGCACCTACTATGCAAACAAATGGTAAGATTTTTTTTTTAACCAAAACCTTAAATTGTGTTTAAATGTATTTTTTATTTTTCCATTATCTTTAAAAGGCTCACAAAAACCATGTTTAAAGATTAAGTGACTGAAAATAATTATAAAATAGTATTTGTAGGCATGACCTGAATGAGAAACGGGGGGATCATAAATTTAGAAGTGATATCTTTGAACAGGAAAGTTAGTGATCCTCATTGAATTGTTCAAAGGAAGCAAGTTATATTTTCCTAAAAAAAAAAAAAAAAAAACCCACCCAAAAAAACACCCCCAGATTCCTCTAGACTGTGTGCTATAAGCAGTCGGTATTGCAGTGTCCTCATCTATTAGATGTCAACGCAAAGTGCTTTGAACAACTGGTAATCACCCACATCAAAGCCTCCATCCCACCTGATGTAGAAGAACACCAGTTTGCCTATCAGTCAAACAGATCAACTGAGGACGCCATCTGTGTGGCTTTACATGCTGCCCTCTTGCATCTGGAAAAGCCCAACACCTATGTTAGGATGCTCTTCATTGACTACAGCTCTGCATTTAATACCATCATACCTAACCAGCTGATCTCTATGCACTAGGAGTTGCTCCGTCCATATGCAACTGGTTACTGGATTTTTTCACCAACTGCCCCCAGTCTGTCAGGATGGGCAAACACACATCCTCCACCCTTACCCTGAGCACTGGTGTGCCGCAAGAATGTGTACTAAGTCCCCTTCTCTATGCACTCTTCACCCATGACTGTCAACCCATCCACCAATCAAACATTATTGTTAAATTTGCGGATGATGTAACTGTCATTGGGCTTGTAACAGACAACAATGAAGCTGCATATAGGGAAGAGGTTCAGAATCTGACAGCATGGTGCAACACCAACAACCTGGTCTTAAATACCAAAAAGACCAAAGAAGTTATTCTGGACTTTAGGACCACTAAAAAAGACCAATCACAGTCCGATAACAATCAATGCAGATGCTGTGGAGAGAGTTTCCAGCTTTAAGTTTCTAGGAGTCACCATCTTAGAGGACCTGTCCTGGGCTGACAATAACTTGGCTATAATAGGCAAAGCACAACGACGCCTCTATTTTCTCAGGAAGCTAAGGAGAGCTGACCTCCCCCAGAAGCTGCTGGTTAATTTCTATAGATCTACTATAGCGAGCATCTTAACTAACTGCATGATGGACTGGTACAACATCTGCACCAAGGCTGCTAAGAAGCCCTGCAGTGGGTCGTAAAAACAGCAGAGGCCATTACTGGGACTGAACTGCCATCACTCGAACTCTTGTATAAGACTTGCTGTGTGAGAAGGGCCAAAAACTTTCTCAAGGACAAAACTATTCCTGGAAATTCTTTGTTTGAACTCCTCCCGTCAGGAAGACGCTTTAGGTCAATCCGTGTACGCACAAACAGACAAAAAAATAGCTTTTTCCCATCTGCCATAAACTTTCTGAACTCTGAATCTCCTCAGTCTGAGATCATTTTTAATGGAACATGTGCAATAAGCTATATTGGTAATGTGCAATATACTAATGTAATACAATATAGAATATGTAATGTACTATTCATTAACAGGTGCAATAACAATTTATGCTGCTGTACTTTGAGTAATAATAATTTGCTCTGGTTACTTGATCACTTAACACTGCATACAAAATATTTGGATTTATTTGACTTTTCTTTAAATGCACCTTGGGCCTGTCACAAAAAGTAATTTCGTTGTGTTACACAATGACAATAAAGTGCTTGAACTTGAACTAAATAAAACAACTGTGGACAGATGGGAAGGGAGAAACGAAAATGCAGAAAAGACTTGATACCGAAAGAAAATAGAAAGCTAAAATTGCTGTTATCAATTCAAGAGCTTAGTAACACAAGTTAAGTGAAGCTTATCTTGTTGTCCTCTGGACTTTTGCATATCTATCTATCTATCTATCTATCTATCTATCTATCTATCTATCTATCTATCTATCTATCACTTCATGGAATAACAACAGAAAATAGCGTCAAGAGGAGCACTGTAGTGTGTGTGTATATATGTGTGTGTGTGTGTATATATGTATATATATATATATATATATATATATATATATATATATACATACAGTAGAGTCCCGCTAATCCGAAAATCTGCCTAATCCGAACAGGACTAGGGAAAAAAATAATTTTTATAAAATTTCTGAACTGGGAAAAGTAAAGAAAACAAGTTTTTTCAAGTTATGCCGTACGTTTAATGTACATTTAAGAAACTTGTAATTTTTCAATTTCGCTGTCTAACTAAAAATCCAAAATACAGTCTTACTTAAAATTGAAACAAGTTCGAATTTACTCACATATGTAGAATCCATGTTCTGTACAGCATTTACACAAAACGTAAAAAGCAAACCATTATCTAAGAGGTAAAGTCAGTGATCTTCTTCTGACGCAACGAACTAAAACGGCTTGAAGAAGCAATGTTTCGCCAACGCCGCATAAACATAACATCTGTTGGGGTTGCATCGGCGTGTTGCTCAACGTAGCGCAAAGCGAGATCAAGGGCACTGGCTGCGGCAGTGTGTGGAACAACATCAGTCGGCGCGTCCCCTTCCTCCTCACACATTTGGTGGGAGAAAAATAGCCTTGATATCATCGCAAACAAGTTGCATTTCTTCTGGATGTGACGGAGCATTGTCTATAAGTAACAAAGCACGAGGAGGCAATCCATTTTCTTTGTTAAACGCCTTTACTTTTGGAACAAATTGCTTGTCAAAACCATTCTTGGAACAAGGCACGATCCATCCAAGCTTTCTTTTGATTTCTGTAAAAAACAGGGAGAGAGTTCATGTTCATGTTCTTAAAACAGCGTGGATTTGCCGATAACCATCAGTGGAAGGTTATTTGTGGCAGAAGCATTGCTGCAGGCCAACACAGTTAGGCGCTGTTTATCCATTTTAAACCCTGGTGCAGATCGTTCCTCTTGTGATGCAAGACTTTTGGTAGGCAATGCTTTAAAGTTAAGTCCTGTCTCATCTGCGTTGTAAACTTGCTGGGGCGAGTAGGAAGAAATGATGCATTTGAACTCCTCAAGGTATTCAACAGCTGCTTCGTTGTCCGCTGACAATTTCTCCTCAGTTATTGTAAGCTGCCTGATTCCGTGTCTTTTCTTCCATCGGTCTAAGAAACCACAACTAGCCGTAAATGATACGTCACCGTCCATGAGCTTGTTCAATTGAAGCGCCTTTTCTTGAATTAGAGGGCCAGTGATAGGGATTCCTTTCTGTCTTTCTTGTGTAAACCATAAGAAAAGTGCTTCGTCCAATTTTTCGTAAGAAGACACTGTCGTCTTGCTACGTTTTTCAATCGTTTTTTTCACTTGTGGTAGTGCAAAACTTCTCAATTTTACCTCTGTTCTTTTTCCAGTCGGAAATTGTTGCTTTCCCGACACCAAATTCCTTCGATAACTGAGTGGCACTTTCACCTTTGTGAAGTCTTTTCAACACTTCCAGTTTTTCTTTTAATGTACACGAGTTATGTTTACGTTTGCTTGCCATGATGATTAACAGCAGGGACAAGCACAGAATGTAAAGAAACCACACTACACACCACTCACAAAACACAGGGCAAGTGCGCGCACACGAACAATAACATTGCACAAAACACATCACTCAGCAGTAGCAGGTGGCACACTGACTCAGTGACTCATAGTTTGGGAACGGAAATCAAGAGAAACGCGTAGGTCTAGGCGGGGGGTCTAGGTCACTGCCCTTCTGCTACTACTCACATACCGCCCGTCATATCGATTTTACCTCCGATCACAGTCACACTACAGTGCAGTTTAAATTGCAGTGTACTAGAATACGTAATTTCTTACCTTTAATTCTTGACACATCAGATGCTTAATACGCCTCATAAAGTCAATAATATGGCATTATATGACAAAACTCCGCCTAATCCGAATTTTTGCTAATCCGAACAGGGTTCGGTCCCAATTAGTTCAGATTAGCGGGACTCTACTGTGTATGTATATATATATACAGTAATCCCTCGCTACTTCGCGGTTCACTTTTCGCGGATTCACGACTTCGTGGGTTTTTAAATACAAGTGATTGCCCGCCTATCGCGGAAGTTATGTTCCAGACCCATCAGCAACAGGAGAAAATCCGCGATATAGAAAGACCATATAAATAAACATTTTTATAGTTTAAGCCTTAAAATACCCATCCCACATGCTTTAAACACATGTAAACTTATAAAACACACTTTGTTAACACATATGATATGTGGATGTCGGGCTAAGGATATGAGTAACATCTCACTATTATAAAACATTTTAACTTCACGCAAGACAAGACAGTGAGTGAAAATTGGTGATGTACAGGCTTTTAAATTATTGACAGGCAGAGCGACAAGCAGCACAAAGTCCACTTCTCCTTAGCGTTCATTCAGCTCCCCACCCCCTTGACAATGCGAATTGTACCTCCGGGGAGGAGGGTTTGAGCTAACGTGCATTCAGCCCTCACATACCCACACACACACACTCCTCGCGCAGAGCGACAAGCAGGCATTTTGGCAAAAGCAGCACAAAGTCCATTTCTGCTCAGAGTGAGTTCAGCTGCCCCCCTTCACAAAGCGAGTGCAGACACATTGACGTCTGATCACTGCGTGCAGTGTGCAGTGTTGGTCTGCGGTGTTTAAGAATGTAGAAAGTGTTTAAAAGCATAGGAAGTGTTTATAAGAGTGGGGGAAAGGTTAACAAGAGAGTGAGAAAGGTTTATAAGAGTGTGGGAAGGGTTATAAAGCCTTAAAATATGTATAAATAATAAAATAAATATAGGTCGCTACTTCGCGGATTTTCACCTATCGCTGGGGGCTCTGGTACGTAACCCCCGCGATAGGTGAGGGATTACTGTATGTATATATATATATATATATATATATATATATATATATATGAATGGAAGAGAAGGTCTGTGATACGGTTTGCATATTTGCAGTTCTATATACACAGTGGGTACGGAAAGTATTCAAGACCCCCTTCAATTTTTCACTCTTTGTCATATTGCAGCCATTTGCTAAAATCATTTAAATTAATTTTTTCCCTCATTAATGTACACACAGCACCCCATATTGACAGACAAAAAAAAGAATTTTTGAAATTGTTGAAGATTTATTAAAAAAGAAAAACAGAAATATCACATGGTCCTAAGTATTCAGACCCTTTGCTCAGTATTTAGTAGAAGCACCCTTTTGAGCTAATACAGCCATGAGTCGTCTTGGGAAAGATGCAACAAGTTTTTCATACCTGGATTTGGGGATCCTCTGCCATTCCTCCTTGCAGATCCTCAACAGTTCTGTCAGGTTGGATGGTAAACGTTGGTGGACAGCCATTTTTAGGTCTCTCCAGAGATGTTCAATTGGGTTTAAGTCAGGGCTCTGGCTGGGCCATTCAAGAACAGTCACAGAGTTGTTGTGAAGCCACTCCTTCGTTATTTTAGCTGTGTGCTTAGTGTCATTGTCTTGTTGGAAGGTAAACCTTCGGCCCAGTCTGAGGTCCTTAGCACTCTGGAGAAGGTTTTTGTCCAGGATATCCCTGTACTTGGCCGCATTCATCTTTCCCTCGATTGCAACCAGTCGTCCTGTCCCTGCAGCTGAAAAACACCCCCACAGCATGATGCTGCCACCGCCATGCTTCACTGTGGGGACTGTATTGGACAAGTGATGAGCAGTGCCTGGTTGTCTCCACACATACCGCTTAGAATTAAGGCCAACTCCCGCATGGAGTTTGCTAAAAGACACCTGAAGGACTCTGAGATGGTGAGAAATAAGATTCTCTGGTCTGATGAGACCAAGATAGAACTTTTTGGCCTTAATTCTAAGCGGTATGTGTGGAGACAACCAGGCACTGCTCATCACTTGTCCAATACAGTCCCCACAGTGAAGCATGGCGGTGGCAGCATCATGCTGTGGGGGTGTTTTCAGCTGCAGGGACAGGACGACTGGTTGCAATCGAGGGAAAGATGAATGCGGCCAAGTACAGGGATATCCTGGACAAAAACCTTCTCCAGAGTGCTAAGGACCTCAGACTGGGCCGAAGGTTTACCTTCCAACAAGACAATGACCCTAAGCACACAGCTAAAATAACGAAGGAGTGGCTTCACAACAACTCTGTGACTGTTCTTGAATGGCCCAGCCAGAGCCCTGACTTAAACCCAATTGAGCATCTCTGGACAGACCTAAAAATGGCTTGTCCACCAACGTTTACCATCCAACCTGACAGAACTGGAGAGGATCTGCAAGGAGGAATGGCAGAGGATCCCCAAATCCAGGTATGAAAAACTTGTTGCATCTTTCCCAAGAAGACTCATGGCTGTATTAGCTCAAAAGGGTGCTTCTACTAAATACTGAGCAAAGGGTCTGAATACTTAGGACCATGTGATATTTCAGTTTTTCTTTTTTAATAAATCTGCAACAATTTCAAAAATTATTTTTTTTGTCTGTCAATATGGGGTGCTGTGTGTACATTAATGAGGGAAAAAATTAATTTAAATGATTTTAGCAAATGGCTGCAATATGACAAAGAGTGAAAAATTGAAGGGGGTCTGAATACTTTCCGTACCCACTGTGTGTGTATATATATATATATATATATATATATATATATATATATATATATATATATATATATATATATATATATATATATATATATATACCCTAAGTTCTTGTCTATAAGCCTGACTCATGTATTAGCCGGAGACCAAAAATCATACGAATTTTTAAAATAAAATCGTATCATAGATAGGCCGGACTCATGGATAAGCCAAACGTACTATAACCTATAACTAATAGAAGGGAGGGAGGTCAGTGGTCTCACTCGCGCCCATTTAATTTCTTTAAGGGGGGAGAGAGTGTGAGATATTGGCGTCTCTCTCACTCCCTGCATGGCGCGGTTGGAGCGGCCGGAGCGCGTTCTTTCTGCTCTGGGCGTCGCCGAGTCAACACGAGCGCGTAGCGGTCATTTAAATTGTGATTTTATATGTAAGCATATTTAAATATATATCGCGGATTTCTGCGGACAATGGGTCTTTTAATTTCTGGTACATGCTTCCTCAGTTGGTTTGCCCAGTTGATTTCATACAAGGGACGCTATTGGCAGATGGCTGAGAAGCTACCCGGCTTACTTTTCTGTCTCTCTTGCGCTGACTATCTGTGATCCTGACGTATGGGGATTGAGCAGGGGGGCTGTTTGCACACCTAGACGATACGGACGCTCGTCTAAAAATGCTGAAAGATTATCTTCACGTTGCTATCTTTTGTAAAACTGATTCCTGAAAAGACATGCTGCACAGTGCTTCGCATACTTAAAAGCTCGAAGGGCACGTATTGATTTTTGACTGAAAAACAAACTCTGTCTCTCTCTCTTTGTCTGCTCCTGACGGAGGGGGTGTGAGCTGCCGCCTTCAACAGCTTTGTGCCGCGGTGCTTCGCATACTTAAAAGCCAAACAGACATATTGATTTGTTTGCTTCACTCCTTTGAAGAGGAAGATATGTTTGCATTCTTTTAATTGTGAGACGGAACTGTCATCTCTGTCTTGTCATGGAGCACAGTTTAAACTTTTGAAAAAGAGACAAATGTTTGTTTGCAGTGTTTGAATAACGTTCCTGTCTCTCTACAACCTCCTGTGTTTCTGCGCAAATCTGTGACCCAAGCATGACAATATAAAAATAACCATATAAACATATGGTTTCTACTTCGCGGATATTCTTATTTCGCGGGTGGCTCTGGAACGCAACCCCCGCGATGGATGTATAAGCCGGACTTATGTATAAGCCGATATTCTATTTTTTCATTTTCACAACTTTTTTCCTTAGATAAGCCGCGGCTTATAGACAAGAACTTAGGGTATATAATATTATGTGTTAAAACATCATGATGATATGCAAGTTTGGCATTTCCAATTAGGCCTAAATGTTAACTTACTTTTTGTTACACCTTTTTTTTTATTTTATTTAAAAACTTATAACATTCCATACAATGAAGTCAAACTTAATGAGGCAAAGCAAAATTCAACCCCCAGCCCGAGAAAATGAAGAGCCAATACCAAAATGCTACTCAATAAAAGAAACAAGAAAGGGTATCCCTGTCCCCGAAAAGGATGCTTATTCTAAAATGTTAATTAGATCCTGCCATGTTTTTAAAAAGTTTTGAGCTGATCCTGTAAGTGAGAATTTGATTTATTTTCCCAGTTTCATGTAGTATTTCATGTCAGTTACCCACTGACTTTAAAGTGGTGGAGTGGGATTCTTCCAGTTGAGCAGGATAACTCTACGTGCTAGTAGTGTTGGCAATTACAGTTTGTGTGTCCTTCTCCACTTTAAGCCCATCTGGGAGTCCACCAAACATTGCTGTTAATGGGTTATGAGTGACTGTGACCCTGAGGCTGTGTGATAGGCATGCAAAGATTTTGGTCCAAAAAGTTGTTAATTTGCTGAACACCCAGAACATGTGGCCCAGTGAGGCTCGAGCTTGATTGAAACGTTCACAGGATGAATCTTGCCCTGGAAACATTTTGGACAATTTTAATCAAGATAAATGTGCTCAGTAAAAGATTTTAAGTTGAATGAATGAATGCTTTGCACATACGGTGGTCAAGTGTTTTATGCATGGCTGCCTTCCACTTCTTTTCTGAAATATTAAGTGACAGATCCTTTCCCCAATAAGCTCTGGGGTCTTTGAAAGGAAGGGACTTTAAGATATTTTATAAATTGTAAAGATGCTATCTGAGTCTTCATGACTAATCAATAATTCTTCTGGAATAGAGCAAGGTGGGAGGTGAGGAAAATTGGGTAGGTAGTGTTTAGCAAAGTGTCTGGTTTGAAAGGAGTGGAACAATTGTGTTGATGAGAAGTTGAATTTGAAGTGTAATTGTTCATAAGATGCGAAGACATTATCTATATACAGGTTTCTAAGTGTTTTAATCCTGGACATTTTCCAGACATTAAATAATGTGTATGTTTGAGAGGGTGGAAAAAGGTGGTTATTGTGTAGGGGTACAACAGATAAAAATCTTCTCTATCATAAAGTGCTTCCTACATTGGTTACATATTCAGAAAGAGTGAAGGGCAATTGGATTGTCAGCATATTGGTGATAATTTGTATTAACTGGGGCACAAAGGAGGAAATATAGAGAAGTACTGTGAGATGTTATTTTTATATTAGACCAGATTTGTGTTGATGTCCAGGAGCCTCATTTTTAATGCCGTGTGTAGAATTCACACTAAAACATGGCATACAGAAAAAAATGGAAATGTGCGTATGCGGAAAAAATTTAGATGCACAAAATCATGCGTGAGCCAACTTCCACACACTCCAGCTCCATTAATCCTGGTCAGCATGAAAAGAAACACACGTGTCCACCACCTCACCCTGACTCCTCCCAGAATTACACCTCTTTGAATATGTAAATCAATATAAATAGCCTGTTACATTCAGCATTTTGTGAAAAGACAATGGCAAAAGCAGGTTGGGGAAAAAAAAAAACTTTAACGAATGCAAAGTGGAGGCAAGGAAAAATGTACTATTTCTTGGTCTAAACTGTGTTATAAACAACAAAAAGAAAGTGATGCAGTGTGGCAGAGACACTAGAAAGCTAAAGTTCCAAAATCTGCATGGTGCGTAAAATAAATAAAGTAGTAGTCAGATGTCAAAGTCGAGGTGAAAAGGCAAGTCGTAGCCCACCGTCAGAGTGCCATACAGCAGAATATTAGGGCACAAAGAAAAGAAAAAAAATTAGGGACACAGTGAAGAAAAAAAAGGTTGAAATGTAGACTTTAATCTCGTAGTTTATTTTGTCATTAAAGTAGAATGTCATAAACTTTATCTTAAAATCAATGTTTAATTTACTAGAGATTCTCAAATCCCATCATAACTAAAGTAGCATGTGTTCTCTGACCCAGTCATTAACCACTACATGCTTAAATGGGCTTTCTCTTTCATAGACAGGAGCACGCAGGCACTAATCGCCACATAGAATACATTACATTAATGATATTACAATTCTCTGAACATTTTTGAATAGTAATGATGAAATGCATTAAAGCATGTATTACCAACTCCCAATTCCTGTCGTTCTGTTTTCTTTCTCCATGTAACAATTTGCCACCCAATGAGCTCTGTAATAAATGTAAAGCCAGCTGGAAGCTTAGAAAGCCAATTCTTCAAAACTTTTATGGAACACTGAAAAATCTTCATTGTACATTTTAGCTATTCCATCTATCCAGTGTTGCACCAGTCCCAGTAAACATCAAGTGCAAGGCAGGAACAAGTTCAAATAGACTGCAGCATGACAGATTCTGGTGGCTTTCTTTAGGCAATGTGTGCTATAAATGTCCTCCAGGGCTGGAAGCTGTATCCCGATAATCCTCTGCACTCTCAACACAACCCACCCTAGAGCTTTCCGATCAGCTGCTGTGCATCTATGATACCACACACACATGCAGTAGGTTTGTGACGATGCGGGTTCATGCGTGTTCCCATCTTCTGTCCGAGAGCCCTTGAACCCGAAAGCTACCGATGAGCTAGGCAGTGAGGCAACAACAATGGAGCAAGGGGATGTTGTATAAAAGTACCAAGTGCTTTTATTAAAACAAAATCATCAAAACAATGTTCAAATTAAATAAAGTGCAGTGCTTCAAAACAGTCTGCCTTAAATAAATAATCCATTACAAGCAAGTGAAAAACGTGGCGGTTAAAATCCATGAGATAGGAAAACAGTCCTTTAAAAACCGAGGTTAAAACACAATGCAGGAAGCTGTCCTTTTAAAAATCCGGTGCATCCTTCTTCGACTACTGGTGACTCCCCTGCTTCTCCCAAATGGGCTCTGCAACAGAGCAGTCACACTAGCTGTAGCTGACCTGCTCTGCCTGCTTCAGCTGTTCGGTTTGCCTCACCGACCCCTGACTCCGGTAGGCTCCAAACAGCGACTTGGGATTCCCCAACGACCAGGGCTCTCACGCTGGAGAATCCACGTCCCAAGTCCTGACTCCCGTGGCCTTACGCGGAGAGTCATCCGCCTTCCAGTCACTCCCGCACTTCACTATAAACTCAGTGGGAGTGACCACTACAACTACTCCCGGGTGTCGGCCCAACACCCAGGCTTCCTACACAGCTGCAACGCGAGCCTGCACTCGTTCTCCCGCACCAACTTTCTCCTCCTGCTTCCTGCCTTTTCCTGCAACCTCCGTTCATTATTTTCTTTTTCCCCTTTTAGCCAACTCGCGCTTCTATTTATCAAGAGGGCATGGCAGCTGTGGCAAATCAGCAGCCCCAGGAACAACGGATGCGGGCGGCCTCTCACCTGTGCACTTATTTGAGAAACGCCCACATCGTGAATCGCCCTGAGAACCGCTTCAGCCACACAACCACCACGCCCCCTCACCAAACCACGAGCGCGTTGATTATTTATTTTAAAACTGGCCTTAGAACAGGAGCTATGGACCCGCAACACCACATTCCACCCCCCATAAGCCTCTAGCTGCACCGGAAGGCTCCTTAACACTGCCAACCCTGTGCAACTGGTGGCCCAGGTCCATAGCTTGGCCACACTACCACTACACTGCACTAACCAAAATAAAAGCACTAAAACAAAACCCACCAATATAACCAACCCAAGCCCCCTTCATAAAAACAGGACATTAAAAGAATAAGAACTTTTAAAAGACAAATAAAACAATAAATAAATGTCCATAGAAAAGCTCTGTCCATTAAAATGTCCTCCTCTGGCTTGGGTCCGTGGGTTCTTTAAAAACCACTCATGGTTTCTTCAGATCCAGCAAGACCATGCTCATACCACTAGGTGGCAGACACATTATGCCTCAGCTCTGAGCCTGTAGTATGTGTTTTTAGCAGATCAAAAATTTATTAAATAATATTAAATATTCATCACCATACTATTCAAGCTTAAAATTTTAATGCACATCTACTAAGTTGTAGCAGAAATACAGACCACACAAATATAAAGCTGCACTAATAGAAAGAAGAAATGCTAAAACTAGAGGTTTAATGTTTTTCACAATATTGGATCCACTTAATTTATTATATATTTTACTGTCGATGTGCATTCCCATACTGTTCCTATAGAATTACAGAAACTATTCACAAGCAAAATGGTGTATTTTTTTGATGTATTCATACTAGTCATCATTAAACTGAATAATCTGGCATTGGCTTTATTGTCTGCTTCTTACTTATAGCAGACCTTTTTGTTGTTGTGTACATTTACAGTGCCTAAACTTAGGACACATGAATTACAGGCTCCTTGTGTCACTCTACCAAATCTGAGCTAGAAGAAGGGGTGTTCTTCTTCTTTAACATTTTTTAATTCTGATATTTGATTTCTTTAACAGTATCATTTTTGACAGTGCCTTAAGCTTAAAAAACATTGCAAACTACTCAGATTACTTTGTGTCAATTATTACAACTCAGTACTTTTGTGTAAACTACATGTTTAGTGTAAATTTAAAAGGCTTTGTATCTTGAAGGTGTGCTGGGAAAAGCCTGTCTATGTAGTACATTCATTTTTGAAATCCTTAGAGCAGCACTCCTCTGTAGTATATAGTACTTTCATGTTTGAACTCCAAAATGTAAACCTTTTTATTTTTATAGTCTGTTTGCTCCTTAATGATGTAATTACAGCCTACAGTATTTCCTTATGTAAAGGTTAATGGTTAAAAAAGTATTATTTGTCCATCCATTCTAACCCATGTATCCAGTTCAGGATGAAGGTGAAAAGCATCTATTAACAGTAAGAAATGTGAGTCATTTACCTCCCTACTTGAAAGATGTGTATGTACTTTAGCAATGGAAGTGGACCTCTCCTTGTCAATTAAGAAATTAGTCTAGAGTCAGTATGTCAGTTGAGTTAAGTCTTAGTGGCAATGACGAGGTGGTAAGTAGCATGCTTTGTAAGTATAGAGAGTTGAGGACAGGAAGAACGAAGGGGCAAAATGAAGTGAAAACAGGTCCACAAGGATGCCCTTGTTGTGTTTGTATTGTTTGATACTTTGTGTTTTTAATTTTGGATCATACTCCCTTGTATGCTTAACATTTTTTTGCGCCAGCAGTGGTATTTCACTTGTGCAGCAATGCCATTAAGTGCTTTGTTTTTAATATACATAAAGTTTTGTTCACTCAAAAGTATCCTACATTTTTGCACATCTTCCAAATTAGGTTTATTTTAAGTAAATAAATTAGTCATTCCAAAACACACATTGATTATTGAGATATCTTTGTTCAGATATGCTGCAAGTGTAGGCAAGGTACAGAGGTTAATGATAAAAAAAAAAACTAGGTACAGAAGATTGCACCAGGGTATATAGGGGCACAAAGGACAATTGTGTATTATATAGGACTGGAAGAACTGCAATCCACCAGAGGCATTTAAATCATTGTCTATATGGTGAAGGTAACATTTCAAATTTTAATTTTGTTTAGAGCCATAGAAAAGTTGGGGCCATGTGGAGGGACTCTGGCCTGAACTGGAAGGATTTTTTACAAGAAGACGAGGATGTACAAAACTTTATCTCCAAACAGGTAAAATTCTGTTATTGTTAAGCTGTGTCCAGTTATTCAAAGAGTAGAGACCAGAGATAAATTTCCACTCTGTATGTTATTGCCCCATGGAATAAGCATTTCCCCTTAAATATGTACACATTGTTGTTACATGGAAAAAGTTCATTAACCAAAGTCAGTTAGTCTTGATGAATTACCCTCTTGCAGTATGTTTACATACATCTCATTAGTTTTAAATTGTGTATACATTTTTTACAGCTTTATTTTTAGACATTGTAATTGCACTAACCCAATAAACTGATCGGCATTCATTCAAGTCCAAAAAATACTGTGAACACCTCGCTAACAGCTATGCTCCCTGGGCTGATGTAATATCTAATTCCTCTTAACATATTACTTGTGGTTTATATGGCCATCTGAAAGATCAATTTTCGTTCTTTAGTTTTAGCAAAATGGTTATTTTTCACTCTCTATCCATGTCTCATTCAGTCATACATTCTGTGTCAGCCCTGTAGAGAATACATTCCTTTAATTGGTTGAACACGTTATACAAAAAGGATATTCATTTTGTATGAGGTATAATATTTAACATTTCAACTAAAACATTACCTTTGTTTTTTCAAAACATTATCTTTGGATTGAGGCAGAATTGTATGACAACAATTGACACATTTAAAGACATTTGCTATTATAGCCAGTGACATAAATAACAAGTTACTGTTTCAACTAAACTCAAAAGTCCATTTTTCTTTCTGGCATCCTAGAATTCAGCCCAGGTGATTTAGTAGCTCAACTTGTCAGAAGTGGTGATAGTTGATTGAAGACAATCTCTAAATATCTGTGATACAGAAAAAGAGGAGGATATGCCTAAGCATGCTGTGTTTGTCAAATAAACTGAAAATGATCTGTGATTAATAATGGATAAATGTGTTTCTTTTAGAAATTAGAATACACTATTTCAGACTGCTCAAGTCCCACTGAAGCACTTTCTAAAAAAGAACTTTCTCCTGAGGAACTGATGCAGCAACTTGAGAAGCTCCTTTTGGAGGACATGGCCACTGATGAACAAATCTTTGACTGGGTAGAGGTGTGGGATCACTTTTCTGATTCTTACCATTTGTCTACATTTTTTTCCCTGTCATTAGGGAGGTTTTTTTTATAATAATGGCTTTTGAATACTAAGCATGAGAACTAAGATACAGACTGTCTGATTTGTTCTCTTTAAGCCATAAAATTCAAAGTTGAGAGCCCTGTTTTATATGCAGTCATATCTACTTTTACTCTTTTTTATGTTATTACAGCATTTATTCATTAACTCAGTTCAGTTTTTTATTATACATATTTTTAACGTGGTAGACTGTTTGCAATATTGTGTCTGTCCACTTTGTTGCTAGTTATGCTAGCTCACATAAGAAAAGAAAAAAAGAATTATTCATAAAAAGGAGCATCTAGATTGCAACTAAATATATAAATGATTAAGATAGGAATATACAGTCAGTAACAAGATGGTTAAGTTTGCAGATTATTCCAAGCTACAGTAGGTGAATTGGCAGATGGTCTAGAATCCATTGAATCATTACAGAGGGACTTGCACTGCATACGGACTTGGGTAGATTTTGTGGCAGAGGAAATTTAATGTAAGTAAATGTAAAGTATTGTATATAGGAAGTAAAACTGTTAGATTTGAATACACACTAGGAGTTCTGAAACTTGAAAGTACACTTTGTGAGAAGAATTTAGGAGCTGTAGAGGACTTACCATTATTAACTTCCAGACTTTAGGAACCTTCAAAAATAGACTGATTGTATTTTGGACTAATTATGTTGAAAGGACTGGTGAGCTTTGTTGGACTAAATACCCTGTTTTTGTCTAATTTTTCTAATGTTGTAACTATAAAGTTATACACAACTGTGTGTAATTTTGAGGCAATCTGCTCTAGGAATAAATATGGTAGCTAAGAGCTTCATGTACAGTGTTATATGAAAAAGTTCCCCTCTTAATTCTTTGGATTTTTGTTTATCATTGGCTGAGCTTTCAAACTAGCCACTTCCTTTTAATGTATAACATGCTTTATGGGAACAGTAGTATTTCAGCAGTGGCATTACGTTTATTGGATTAACAGAAAATATGCAATATGTATCATAACAAAATTATACAGGTGTATAAATTTGGGCACCCCAACAGAGGTATTACATCAATCCTTAGTTGAGCATCCTTTTGCAAATATAACAGCCTCTAGATGCCTCCTATAGCCTTTGATGAGCCTTGATGTCTGAATTCTGGATGGAGGTATTTTTGACCTTTCTTCCATACAAAATCTCTCCCGTTCAGTTAAATTTGATGGCTGCCAAGCATGGACAACCTGCTTCAAATCATCCCATAGATTTTCAATGATATTCAAGTCAGGGTACTAGGACGGCCATTCCAGAACATTGTACTTCTTCCTCTGCATGAATGCCTTTGTAGATTTCAAACTGTGTTTTGGGTCATTGTCTAGTTGGAATATCCAACCCCTGCGTAATTTCAACTTTGTGACTGATGCTTGAACATTATCCTGAAGAATTTGTTGATACTGGGTTGAATTCATCCAACCCTCGACTTTAACAAGGGCCCCAGTCCCTGAACTAGCCACACAGCCCCACACCTTGATGGAACCTCCACCAAATTTGACAGTAGGTAGCAGGTGTTTTTCTTGGAATGCGGTGTTCTTCTTACGCAATGCAAAGCGCTTTTTGTTCTGACTAAATAACTCAATTTTTCTCTCTTCAGTCCAAAGCACTTTGTTGCAAAATGAACCTGGCTTGTCTAAATGAGCATTTGCATGCCACAAGCAACTCTGTGGTGTGAGTGCAGAAAGGGCTTCTTTTTCATCACCCTGCCATACAGATGTTCTTTCTGCAAATTATGCTGAATTATAGAATGATGTACAGATACACCATCTGCAGCAAGATGTTCTTGCAGGTCTTTGGTTACAGACAACCCACAGATCACCTCCATTCTCACAATCCTGCGCATATGCCGCTCCTGTATTTTTCTTGGCCTGCCATACCTGGGTTTAACAGCAACTGTGCCTGTGGCCTTTCATTTCCTGATTACATTCCTTACAGTTGAAACTGACAGTTTAAACCTCTGAGATAGCTTTTTGTAGCCTTCCCCTAAACCATGATACTGAACAATCTTTGTTTTCAGATCTTTTGAGAGTTGCTTTGAGGATCCCATGCTGTCACTCTTCAGGGGAGAGTCAAAGGGAAGCACAACTTGCATCTGACCACCTTAAATACCCTTTCTCATGATTGGACACACCTGTCTATGAAGTTCAAGGCTTAACGAGCTAATCCAACCAGTTTGGTGTTGCAAGTAATCAGCATTGAGCAGTAACATGCATTCAAATCAGGAAAATTACAAGGGGACCCACATTTTTGCACAGCCAGTTTTTCACATTTGATTTAATTTCATACAACTAAATACTGCTTCACTAAAAATCTTTGTTCGGAAAACACCCCAGTACTCAGATGTTCCTAGGAAATGAAAGACATACTACTGTTATCTTTTTTGTTGAAAGTAAATTATTATGCAGGCTGAGAGGGGTTCCCAATCTTTTTCATATGACTGTAAGTGTGTTGTGCCAGCTGTATGTAAACTGTACATCTGAGCCCACATTGCCTGCATCCAGGACCCCACTTACAACAGAAACTGCAAGAATCCTAATAACATCACAGTGTGCCTTTTGTGTGTATATGAATGTAGACTATTGTCAATGTTTCTACTGATTTTTAAAGAGCTTTAGTTACAGTCACTGCTGAAGTTTGATTGTTAGATAAAGTACAAGAAAAGTTTTTAATTAATAAAGGCTAGCATCATTTTAAGCTTTCTGACAGGCTTATATAATGCAGAAGTGGATAAAGTGCCTGACATTGAAATTGCACCTCTGGGAAAAAACAAGTCATGCTGGTCTGAAACTTGTAGGATAGGTAGGTCGTGGCAGAGTTAAACTGATTACAAATGCAAATGATGTGTACAAGTTACACCCTGTGGACTTTCCCACATTGTATATAAAAGGCATTAGCAAAGGGAACTGCTTTGAGTGACAGCATGCAGTTTGTCTGCTCATACAGACCAAACATACCCCAGCAGAAAGGACAGCAGCCAAACATCCAGCTCTTGGACTTTAAGCAAGGGAGAATTGTGAGAATACAGGAAAGCAGATTATTCTTCAGGGATATCAACACTAGTATTGAAAGGAATGTGAGTACAGTGATGGCAGTATGGTATGAGTGGGTAGTGAGTGGTCTGGAGTGCCCCAATGGACAAAGAAACAGGAGGACAGACATCATGTGCACATGGTAGTGATGGACCAAACTGCTACATCACAGACCCTAGCCCAACTGTTGGGTCTGTCACATGTCACTGGGTGTCCATACTCACTGTAATCAGTCCCAGTAATAAAGAATTGCATGATGAATTATCACTGGAGCAAAGTCCAATGTGACCTTCACTGGGCAGATCCCAGTGCTTATCGAGATCAAATGAATTAGGGCAATCAGAGCAAATGGGTCTATATCGAATTCATAGTGTGTTAGGTGAAAAGTAAATAGCTGAACTTTGTAGGAAATGACTAGCCGTAAATATGTAAATCTTATGATGAAAGTCCGCCAAGTGACAGCATGCAAAAGAAATGAGATCATTAAAAAGTATGCTGTCATGCAAAATTTACTTAAATTCTTTTTCATTGCATCCTGAATACCAGATGATAAAAATTTTGTATATAATACAGAAGGATCAATAGCAGGGGTGCCCAACTCTGATCCTGGAGGGCTGCAGGCTTTCATTCTAACCATTTCCTTAATAAATTACCAGTTTTTACTGCTAAGTAACTTCTTTTCCAATATTTGCAATTGACTTTCTATTTAAGACACAGAGCCATTGTTTCATTTTTCCTTTAATTAACAGTAAAACAATAATGAGACACAAAGTGAGCCAACAAATGATCAGCTATCCTGTGTACATCATATAATATCTGAAAATAAAGAAAGGTGAAGGTCTCATGTTGATCTGCTCAGGTCCAGCAAACATTTACATGGGTCTCTTAGAAAAAAGAAATTCAACTGTTTTTCAAATGCCTGCTGTAGCAGAATAAGAGCACCAGCAAGCCACGGAGGTAAATAATGGGTTTAATTAGCAACAAAAATTGTCTTCTAATTAAGAAACTGGTTGTAAAGAAATAGGTTGGAGTTAGATGATCATCTGTTGGCTCACTTCATATCTCATTTTTGTTTGGCTGCCATTTAAGGGAAAAAAATCAATTCAGTGGATGGAGTCTTTAAAAACACAGCAATTAAAACAAAGGGAATAGAAGTCAATTAACAGCAAAAACTGGTCCCTGATTACGAAAGTGGCAGGAAGGAGAACCAGCAGCCACTGTGACCTTCCAGGATCAAAGTTGGACATTCTTGATCTGCAGTGTTTTCAGTAAGAGAAATTCTTGCATACCCCCAAGGCTTACACTTTTAATGTTTCAGAGATTAATTGGAAGCATTTCTAGAGTTACCTACAACTTTTAAAGGCGCCAACATCAGTGGTTCTCAAGCTCAGTCGTGGGACCCACTGTGGCTTATGGGTTGTTTTTTTTCCCAGCCGACATCCATTTTTAATTAAACACTTAGCCCAATTAAGTGAGCTGTTATTTCTCAATTCCTGTGTTTTGTGGTAAATGTAGAAATTACAAAACTAAGTTTGGTAAGTTTTTATGGAAATATATAAAATAGTTATATGGGCATAATGTTTTTTTAACCTTTTAACAATATTTCATCCTTATTTTTATCCTGCTGTTCCAGGTGTTCTGGTTATTTAATCCATTATGTACTAATTAGTGGGTCTGTCACTGAAGTAGTTGCAGCCTTTCCTCATTCAGTTTTGTTTGCCTGGGTGTCTGCTCTGCTTGTTTTTAATTGTCATTATTAGAATACAATGAAGGGAGCAACCTACACAGATAAAGGGCAGAATAACATGAAACAACAAAAGATAGTCAAGCATTTAAAGCAATAGCAAAATAGAAATATTTCAGAATGTCTTATGAATGTAAAACTCATTCAGCTGTGCTGTTATGAATGTAGAATAGGAGAAGAGAAAGACTTGCTAATTAAATGAGATAAGTTATTAACACTGATTGTGAATCTGGTTGGAACAAAAACCTGCACTCACATGAGGTACCTGGGACTAAATTTGGGAGCCACTGGTCTAGATTAGAAGAGGTGCCATTTAGAAAGCATGTTTTTACAAAAGTAATAAAGTAGATATGCTACTTGGTAGTGTGCTGCATTGTATTAGATGTGTAAATAACAGAGGGCACTACTTGTCTTGTATATAACCTTTTGCTGGGAGCATGCAAAATAACTACTGTTTATGTTGCAGGCTAATTTAGAAGAATCTCAAATGAGTTCACCTCCATTCCTTAGAGCTTTAATGACAGCTGTTTGCAAGGCAGCAGTGAAAGGTAAGGGGAGCTGGGAGAGAGTATGGGTCCTTTTTGGAATTCTTTTTTAAATTATGACTTCTCGGGACTATAGCTGAGTCCTCAGAATTAAGATTTATTAAAATAAACTTGAGCTGTATAGTTCAAATTTGGATAGTTAAGGTGATATCTGAACAAATGTTCTCTGCAAATGTTAGTGTGCTAAAGGAGGCTACAAATGATGTGGAAATATTACTGGACAAGGTTTGGATAGGCTATACATAGTAAAAAATGATTTGGAAGTTCTCTATATTAGTAGGTTTTCACATAGGTTAATATCCATCTTGTGGCTCAATCAACTGATTTATTTTTGTTTTGTTTTTTTAATGTAGCTGATTATTAACTATTAGGTGATTGCTATAATGGAGTTTCATGAAACTGCACACAACTGAGGATTTCTGGCTTGTGCCCCTAAGTATTATTCAGCAAGACCCTTTTGCTGCAGTGGAAAGAAAATGACTCCTACCAATATATGCCGGCTTTTCTTGTGCATTGTTCAACACGTTGACTGCTAAACCATTTATTACTAGTACTCTGCAGTATAGGTTTGTGCATATATCATAAATAATGAACTCTTTCAAAATCAGAAAAAATGTAGAGAAATTTATTAGAAAGCTATGGTTTATTATCAACAGTAACCCTGTCAAAAAAGTAAAGACACTGTTAATTTATTTTCAGCAGTAACATGACTAAAAATCTACATTTGAATAAGAGTTCTAACACCATGGCACCACATAGAGTGTAGGCTTATAATACTGTGCGTTTTTTGTGTTGTCCATGCTTCCTGCAAACAACACATTTGGTAGTTGCTGATTGTTTGCAGTCAGTAGGCAGCAGTATGTCCTGACAGTTGTTCAAGTCATACGTCTTGCAATGAAGAAACGTCTTCAGGGCAATTATCCGCATTTGCACCAGAGCCTACAGGTTCAGCATCATCCAATTGACTGTGACTATCTTGAGCACTGTCATTATTAGCAAAATATTCAGTATTTGTTTAATAAATCTAGTTGTTACAAAACATCAGCAGCTTTATACCTTTTTTGCAACAACTTAACTATGGACTGTCTATTATTAACACAAAGCTCGCCATCAATCTGGCTGTGTCTGTAGTGTTGGTATGCAAGTTCTCTCATGTGCAGTGTTTTGGCAGGCTCAATGAGATACAACGTGTACCTTGCATTCAAATTGTTAAATAATATTAGGTGTAAAATGTGTTTAAACTTTAAAATCTGGGATATACAGTAATACGACTACAGTCACAGTTGCTTAAAGGTAAGCACTTGTGTCATTGCAGAAAACAATGTGTAAAGTTTAGCAGGCAAAGCTTTTTCCCAGATTGAAGCCCTTTCCTTTCCCAAAGCCGTAGGTCTCTGAAAACCAGTAGTTTAGCCCGTCTTTCTCACATATTTGTGTGTTCTTTCACATACGAATGTATGTGTGTGTATATGTATGTATATGTATGTGTGTGTGTGCGCACATACACATTGTACACACACATGCTTTCATTTGTGCATCTCCTTTATAATTGCATTAGTCAGTAAATGTTTATAATATATGTTTCACTTGTGTTATGTATGTTATTTGTATGTGATGTGTTCTGTTACAAGCAGCTCCAAAGCTAACAAGCTAAATTCCTTTACAGTAAGTACTGGTGAATAAAGGTGATTCTTATTTTGATAGCTTCTGTATAACAGAATCGAACAGAATAGCCATCAGCAGTATCTACAGTATGTAATGGCAATTACACCCCTCCTGCAAAATAAAAAATTGTTAACTTAGAAATGGTTTAGCCTGACAGAATGGAAAATTGTATCTGACATTGCAAAAATGTTTACTTACTTTTCTTCTCTTCAGATGAAAGCAACTCTTGTCGTGTAGACACAGCAACCATCCAGCGAAGATTGCCGGTATTACTCAAGTACCTTAACTCTGATACTGAAAAACAACTGCAAGCACTTTATGCACTACAGGCATTGATAGTAAAACTTGATCAGCCTCCAAGTAAGTGTGCCTTTCACTTTTAATACTGCTGATAATATATTTAGGTTTCACAACACAAACTGATTTTGTAGAAGTTTCCTCAGTTACAGAATAATCTCTATTACAGTAAGCTGCTTCTTGTAATAAAGTTTCTGCAATAGTTTCTCAGGTTTACTTCATATTGTTTTTTCATTTTATTTTCAGACAATTTTATAATCAATATTGTATTTTATAAAGTAAACTTCTTATCCTTCTATTAAAGTAACATTCATGTAAAGTTCTAAAAAGTGCAATAAGACATGTAATCTTTTTTGGATTTCTCAAAGCACTACTAAGAGTAACTGAGTACCATTTTGATTATTCATTTCTAAAACTGTAATGTAGTTAAAGTACCAAGTGGTTATCTGTACTTTCTGTGAGTTTCCTAACCACTTACATCTAATCAATCTATCTGTGTATTTTATATAGTGCTTTTAAATGTGAACACTGTAAAAAAAAAAAAAAAAAAGTACTTTATATTTATAGTACATGATAAAATGACACTGGCAGTGTCCCTACTCCTGAAATAATTTAATCCTGGTCACATAATCTGTCATTGAAGTTTATAGCCCAGTGTCACAGCCGTCAGGCCTCTCTACCTCATCTGAACATTGTACCAGTATTTTAGAAAGTAATTACAGTTGTAATTCTCTGGATGTCATTGCTCAGTTACACTACAGTATATGCCAAACCTTAAACAAAGCAGCAAAAGCAAATACAGTTTTGTATACCGAGCAGCACCAGTGAAAGTTTTACCATTGTATAACAAATCTCTCATCAGCTGCAATAACAAATGATAAGATGCTGCTTAAAAAATACATTTGTTGTGGTGGCAAACCACCACATAGTATATTTCAGGGAGAGTAAACTTGACTCTGCTCTCACAGAGATTTATGAATGGGAAAATTTTTGGAAAATAATCAAGCATTGGGGAACACGGTAGAAAAATGTGATCATAGTTTAAGAATACAGTGTTGATTGATACAGCACGTGCTCCCCCTGGAGTGTCGTTCATTGAGTCTGAAAGCAATGCTGTGTAAACACAGTGGACTTCAATAAGTGATATACCTTCAAATGTATTTCTATCTACAAAATCTTTTTCATAGGGTAAACATCTCTGCATTTCTGCAAGGTAACAAAACTCTGCTTTACTGACTTTGTCCTTGTTTGTTATTTTAATATTAATTATATTTATACACTGTTTATAATAGGAAATTGTAAAGGAAGAATTAATTTAATTCAATGATTAGTTGTGCAATGCAGGTGTACAAGGTATTACTTTATACCAAAGTATAAACATTTTATTATTGAAGTATTACAATATTAAATGCATTTTTTTAAAAAAAAAAAGTCATTTATTACGAACCTGAATTGGAAAAGAAGTCTTAGCAGGCTGTCAAATTTTATCAGTAAAACACACAGAGAAGGTGACTTTACAACCTGCCTTGATAACACAGTAGTCCTGCATTTATTTGGCTGGACTTAGGCCCGGTAATATTGTCTGCATCCACATGGTCACATTTTTTATGTCTGCAGTATAGTAATGCCAGGTCAGACAATGTATTTCATATATTTAAAAAAATGGCAATATGTTCAAGAGTTATTATTTGTGAAGATCAAGCAACATATAAATAGATCTCAGACAAAATCCAGCTGCCCCATCATTTTTAATTGCCTTAGTTCAATTTTTATTTTTTTTATCCTAATCAGGGCAGCTCAGCTTTTGCCCACTGTGGTACACCAACCACACCTATGTGTATTCCTAAGGGGAGGAATCACCATGGCAGCATCTGCTTTCTGCTTTGTTAAGGAAATAGCACAGTTGCCTGTTCTCATGGGAGATGACTTTGGCCACCACTGGCATTCTCTCACAGACCCAAGTCACATTTAGAACAAAGTTGGACATCCTTGCAATAACTGCTGGGTTTCCTGCACCATAGCATACAACAGAGCATTGTATGCTTTTACTTAGTCCACCCATCACTGTATTATTCAGTGCCACTGACTTGTACCTTTCCAGGATACTTACTGGGACCTAATAACAAAGTACCCAAAAGAAGCAAAGTTTCCCAAGATTGAACAACCAAATTGTAAATGGAATTTTTCCATTCATCATGGTCCCCATTTTCATGCCTGTTCAATTTTATTTTTGATTGTAGGAAATGAAACCAACCCTAGCTGCATCAGATGAAATGTTTGAACCTTTCCAAAACGCACCAAATTGGTTGAGAATGCTAAATTTCAATTATCCAGTCAGTTTAGTTATTTCAAACCATACTTGCCTTACTTATGCATGCAGTGCCATAGCAATAAGAACATTCAGCCTTTGTTATTACTACATGGATATATGTTTGTGCAATATATTTTAAGCCACAGTATTTAGTAAATTTGTTTTTATGACTGGATTATAGCATCTGCATAGTGGGCATTATGAAACTTGTGATTCATTCTGCTAAGTGTGTATTATTAAAACATGCATTTTGTGTACCATCCTGTTCAGTATATGCTTTCCACTTTGAGCCACTTTCTGCCATGTAGTGCCCTCGCCAGCTCCCCCTAACTGACACTCCCATATACTCATATTTGGGCAGAAACGCCCCATCTGTCCATCTATAGTGCCTTCATTTCCTCAGCATGTGCTACTCTATAAACAGCAGGCATGCAGTGTTCAAATCTGAGTAGAGCACAGGGGTCTGTGACAAACAAAGTAGAATGTTTAGTTTAGCAACAATGAACAAATTATTACATGGGCCCATTTATAATCTCTCTCTCTCTCTCTCTCATATATACAGTGGGGCAAAAAAGTATTTAGTCAGCCACCAAATGCGCAAGTTCTCCCACTTAAAAAGATGAGAGAGGCCTGTAATTTTCATCATAGGTATACCTCAACTATGAGAGACAAAATGAGAAAAAAAATCCAGAAAATCACATTGTCTGATTTTAAAGAATTTATTTGTAAATTATGGTGGAAAATACAAAAATGGTTTGTTTTTGTGCTTTAAAGACTTCAAATAATAAATTGTAGAGGTAGGTTAATGAATTAAAAATAAATGGGCAAGTAAACTAAAATCAATAATGCACACAAATAACCCCACAGGCAAAAATACAACTCACTCCCCCATAAGACTGGAGAAAAAAGTCGTCTTCCCCCGGCATGCACTTTTTTCTTCATCTCTGCTTCTATAGATAAGTCAGTAATGCAGATCATCATGGATGTGCTTCCATGTTTATTGTCATGACAGAACAAAGTGGAACATTCTTGTTTTGCACAGTTGGTTACAGTATGTTTTTCAAAGGTACTTAATAAAATGTTCTGTGCTTGTCCTTTACAGATTTGCTGAGGATGTTTTTTGACTGTTTATACGATGAAGATGTCATTTCTGAGGATGCATTCTATAAATGGGAATCTAGCAAAGACCCAGCTGAACTAAGGGGCAAAGGAGTAGCTTTGAAATCAGTCACAGCCTTTTTCACATGGCTTCGGGAAGCAGAAGAGGAGTCTGAAGACAATTAAAGAAGTCATTTCTTCGCCAATCAGTGCAGAAAGGCCAATAGCCACTATTAAACTTAAATTTATTAAAAAATAAACTAAAACAAAAAAAAAACATGCACAGATAGGAATTAAACACAATTCTGGTGAACAATTTTTGGTACGGTTCCTTAAAAATGCAAACAAATTTAGTTTGAAGTCACGGGCGGAGCACTAAATATATGTATTATTTATAGAAGATATTTTTGTTTTAAATTTTAAACTTTTTTTTTACTTTTTAAAAGAGACTTGTTTAAAAGAATTTCTGTGCTGCGAAGATATAGGTTATGAACAGTTTAATTTATTATTTTTTTAAGTACTGCAAATAACAGATTTATTTAATATTTGCAGTCTTGATTAAGGACAATATAAATAGATGAAAAATAACCCCCCTGCTTTCAAAACTGCACGAAAACAGGGTACTTTTTTTTGGGTGGGGGTTGGGAGGTGGGGAAAATTTTAAAAGGGGGGGCAGCTGAATGAAAGATGTGTTAAAGACATCTATTTTAAAGGTTATTATTAAATAACCAATTAAAACACTTCCTGCCTGCTTTGGCCAGCTTTCTGTGAATTGTAACTCTTCTGAATGAGGACAAATACAGCGCATTCAGGAAACAAAGTCTGAATGAGTATAAAAGAAACAAAAAAAAAAAAACCAACAATCCCAGATGACAGAGGCTTGTTGGGAGAAATAAGTGCTTGTAATACAACATATAGAGCAAATTTAAAGCTTGTAAATACATTAAAGAAAAGAGGTATTTAAAAAGAAATGAAAACTCGACAGTGTGGTCCATTTGTTGTAGAAATGATGGGAAAAAAAATGAATCTGTTTAGCATTGTTTTACTGGGGTGCAATTCTTCATTGCTGGTTTACCTTCAGCCTAAAGTCAAGAAAGAAGCAGACATAGCCCAGGACTCAGCGCACAGGTCTGCCCTCAGGCCTTGGATCTGGCTGAAGGTTGAGGACGGTCAATTCCTGACAAAGAAATAGGCCAGCAAGACCATTGGAGGATGAAAAGCAACGCAATTGGGAGTATACTCCAGCATATACAGTACTGTGCAAATGTTTTAGGCAGGTGTGAAAAAATGCTGTAAACAAAGAATGCTTTCAAAAATGGAAGTGTTAATCATTTATTTTCATCAATCAACAAAATATAGTGAATGAACAAAAGAGAAATCTAAATCAAATCAATATTTGGTGTGACCACCCTTTGCCTTCAAAACAGCATCAATTCTTCTAGGTACACTTGCACACAGTTTTTGAAGGAACTCGCCTGGTAGGTTGTTCCAAACATCTTGGAGAACTAAGCATAGATCTTCTGTGGATGTAGGCTTCCTCGCATACTTTTGTCTCTTCATGTAATCCCAGACACACTCGATGATGTTGAGGTCAGGTCTCTGTGGGGGCCATACCATCACTTCCAGGACTTCTTGTTCTTCTTTACGCTGAAGATAGTTCTTAATGACTTTGGCTGTATGTTTGGGGTCGTTGTCCTGCTGCAGAATAAATTTGGGGCCAATCATATGCCTCCCTGATGGTATTGCATGATGGATAAGTATCTGCCTGTATTTCTCAGCATGGAGAACACCATTATTCCTGACCAAATCTCCAACTCCATTTGCAGAAATGCAGCCCCAAACGTTCAAGGAACCTCCACCATGCTTCACTGTTGCCTGCAGACACTCATTATTGTACCGCTCTCCAGCCCTTCGACGAACAAACTGCCATCTGCTACAGCCAAATATTTCAAATTTTGACTCATCAGTCCAGAGCACCTGCTGCCATTTTTCTGCACCCCAGTTCTTATGTTTTCGTGTATACTTGAGTCGCTTGGCCTTGTTTCCACGTCGGAGGTATGGCTTTTTGGCTGCAACTCTTCCATGAAGACCACTTCTGGCCAGACTTCTCCGGACAATAGATGAGTGTACCTGGGTCCCACTGGTTTCTGACAGTTCTGAGCTGATGGCACTGCTGGACATCTTCCGATTTCGAAGGGTAATAAGCTTGATGTGTCTCATCTGCTGCAGTAAGTTTCCTTGGCCGACCACTG
Organism: Erpetoichthys calabaricus; assembly: GCF_900747795.2. Taxonomy (NCBI): domain Eukaryota; kingdom Metazoa; phylum Chordata; class Cladistia; order Polypteriformes; family Polypteridae; genus Erpetoichthys; species Erpetoichthys calabaricus. The sequence goes on along the minus strand of NC_041401.2, from coordinate 167,012,870 downwards.
CGTCTGCGAATCCTCAACGTTGCCCGTTTCTTTGTGCTTCTTCAAAAGAGCTTGAACAGCACATCTTGAAACCCCAGTCTGCTTTGAAATCTTTGTCTGGGAGAGACCTTGCTAATGCAGTAGAACTACCTTGTGTCTTGTTGCTGTGCTCAATCTTGCCATGACATGAAACTGTCTTCCACAACCTCACCTTGGTGGTAGAGTTTGGCTGTTCCTCACCCAGTTTTAAGCCTCCTACACAGCTGTTTCTGTTTCAGTTAATGACTGTGTTTCAACCTACGTGTGACATTGATGATCATTAGCACCTGTTTGGTATAATTGGTTGATCATACACCTCACTAGAATCCTACAAAATCCTTGACTTTGTGCAAGTGTACCTATAAGAATTGATGCTGGTTTGAAGGCAAAAGGTAGTAACACCAAATATTGATTTGATTTAGATTTTTCTTTTGTTCTCTCATTTTGCATTTTGTAAATTGATAAGAATAAACAATCATTATTTATATTTCTGAAAGCATTCTTTGTTTACAGCATTTTTTCACACCTGCCTAAAACTTTTGCACAGTACTGTATATAATATAATATATTTTCTTTTAACATGTTACTTAGTGCCATGTTGTTTGTGGAGAATACTGAGAAAAATTTTGAATCTCCTGTTTTCTTGGAGAGCAGAGTTAATAAAATTCCAATATAATAGGCAACTAATTTAACCAGTAATAGATAGCAACTCCATTACTCTTGTTGCATAAGCCACATGTCAAGTCACCAAGTCTTATGCTCACAAATTATCAAACTTGTGTGTTGATACTAAAATGTTGTTAAATAAGCCACCTGTGGTAAACATTCTAATGGACAAAAATGGAATGCTTTCAGAAGTAACCAAGCTTTTAAATTGTAGACCCACCACCTGCCATTACATGTCTAGTCATAGCAGTGAGTCACAAGTGGAGTACCTCAAAGTCTGTGAAACTGCACAGTTGAACTAACCACCTGCTTTTTGAAGCCTCTTGGATGTGCACACATATGAGGCATGTTCTCTTCATGACAATGATTTCATTCGTTTTCCTGTTATTTTTAATATCTAGCTGCATATGTCTGTCAGTGAAGTACAATATTAGCCAATGAATAAGCTGTTACTGAGCTGCACTGCTGACAAACAAATAAGACGGTGGAGACGAACCTACAATTTAAATGCTTGTTTGCATTTCGACATGTTCCATGTTTGCTTACAATAGCATTTTGTAAAACTGGTTTATAGTAGCAGGACATTTTTAATGAATATTATTATTATCCAGCACTTGCCACCACAGCAGAAACTACATCTTCATTTTACTTGAAAACACTGCAAGTTTTTCTCAATCATCACTACAAACTACATTGAGTAGGTGACATATAAAAATATCTTTGGATTGAGAATTCTTGTACTGTCCATTCAGTGTGCACCACTCATAGATCTGGGACTTTGCCCCTAATCTAAACTTGCTATATATATTTGTTACTTTCATATTCCTCCTTAGAAGGACCAGGTCAGTGCTGCTTATCATTTTCCAGCCTTGCCAAAGTGCACACATCAATTTTATTGTAATTTCCGAAAATATGACTGGTCTTTATTGTGCCTACTGTATTCTGCAAAATTCTGGTAGGGAGGTGTTTTTTTTTTTTTGGGAAGGTGGTTTGCATATTCAGGCTTTGTTTTGTTCAGTGAGTAGTGCAAATTTGTAACAACGTTTATAAATAATGTTGACACAAAGTCTTAGATGGAAACCAAGAGGAAGCACAATATTAGAGCAACGCGGTGCTGGTGAATGTGTTTGCACAATATGACAACGTTCTGTGAAAGGGTCAGGAAAACAGGAATTTGTGACAAAGATGTGTCCACCACTTGGTCAAGGTGAAATGAGGAGAAACATTACAAGCTAGAGTCAGTGGTCAACTATGGAGGATTATTTGAACAAAGGTAAATACATAAATAACTACAAAACAACAACGATATATAAGCATAAATATTTCATTAAATGTTTTTGTTGCTAATTTCATTATGCATTTATTTATTTACTAGCTGTCCCACCTGTCTAAGATGGCTTGAAAGTTTAAAGTTTGCAGTGTACCATCTACTGAAATGTATCTTGTAATGTATTTAGTAATAAAATGTGTTGCATTTTTCATTCCAACAGATGGTGCATCACAAACTTTTGTAGTAGTTAAATTCATCATTACATATGATAGATATGGCATCTGTTGGAGTGACAAACGCAATGCATATGTATCTTTTTATATTGGTATGGAATTTGTAAAAGCAGTGTTAATGTCTGTGATGTGTTATCTGTTGGAAAGACAAATGCAATGCATTGTATTACTGCAAAAGCTTGGGTTGCGCCATCTGTTGAAATGGAAGAGACATAGCAAACGGGTGGAAACACGGACACACATCCTTTTATTAAGGTGGTTTCTTAATTTATTTCAGAGTCGCTGCATGCAATATAAAATATGCTTTGAAATGTAAGCTGTCATTTTCACCTGTCAAAGTTGAGAGGGTAGGTTCAACTGACTGCCAGGCTTGCACAGACATAATGATGAGAATGCACTATACTGAAGATTCACCAATTAAAACGCAAGGCATATTTCATGTTGGGTGTGGTGTCACTGAAATTAACAAATGAGGAAATGAGCAACAAAAACATCTTTCATAACATTTATTTATGAAATAACCACCTATTAATCTAACATATAACCTGCAGAGTAACTAAATAGCAATGATTAATAAAGAAGCACTTTTACCAGTTTGTGGTAAAATTGATGCATATATTAGTGTACCCCGAGTATAACCACACATATAATCACCACTGTGAGAATATACAAAGGTGTCAATTATGATTAAAATACTAAATTCTCCAGTCTTAAACAGCCAAATAAGGCAGTGTCCACGGGTCTTACAGTATGAATTTCCAGTTCAGGTTGTAATGTCCAGGGCATAAGTGTGCAGAGTAAGTAGACTGATGTGTTCCAGGGAATCTTCCCTTTTTCAGGGACAAGTGCAGCACCTAAGGATAAAAGTATACAACAAATGATATACTAATACATTCACCAGTGTTACCACAATTTGGTTGAAATATATCACCTGTGTGAAAACCTGCTTCATTAATCATTGTGATGTTTATTTATTTTCCCATTTCAGAATACATTTATTTGCTTATTTATTTATGCTATTGTGTCCTCCATAGTCCGCATTCAGTTATTGCTGACGGTTTCAGTGATGCAGTGCCCCAGTGATGATTTGTACATTGAAGTGTGAGACTCTAGACTGGCTTTTCATTGCTTAGCCCTTACAAGTAATTTTAAAAAATGATATCTGGCCAGCAGTGGTGTTACTCTGATTAAGAAATTTATTTTGCAGGGCTAAAAATGCTGGTCTTGATGGAGTTGAAGAAATCATAACCGAGAACTTCTGTATACAAGAAACATGCAAGTGTTTTTGTATTGCAAAGTTCACGTCTTAATGTATTAAAAGGTTGTGGAGATTTTGTCTGCCCCCGTGGAGGAAAAAAAATGTTTACCTAAGTACATTTGTTATGAATTTCCTGTGTTTTGGTGATTGTTCACTACTTGGTTTAAATGGCGATACTTTTATATATAAAAAAACAAAGGCACACCCTCCCTATTTTTATATGGGAATGGTCTGAGCAGCAGAAGTGTTGTGTTCTTGTACTTGTGCCCATGTTTAGTCATAATTAGGCTGTTCAGCCTATCTATGTGGCCTTGATAAGACACTGCACAAATCGACATAAAGAGCATTAAACCAATGTGCAAGCTCAAGAACATAAGAAATTTTGCAAACAAGAAGAGATCATTCAGTCCTTCATTTTTGTTTGTTTAGCTAAGCTGCACCAATATATCATCCTGATTATTCTTAAAACATTATCAAGGTTTCTTTTTCAGCTCCATGTCTCTAGTTTGTTCCAGGGACCCAAAACCCTTTGTGTAAAGCAGTGGTTCCTGGCTTCAGTCCTAATTGTACTACTTCCCCTTAATTTCCACTGATGTCCTTGAGTACGTGACTCATCATTAGGTTCAAAGAATTCTGCTGTATCTGCTCAATCAATGCCTTTGACAACTTTGAAGATCTGGTGGAGGTTCCCACACAGTCTCCTCTGCTCGAGATTAAACAGGTCCAAGTCTGTCAGTGTAGGACATGTCCTTAAGTCCTGGGATGTACATGGTTGCTTTCCTCTGCACGGCTTCAATTGCTGTTATGTCTGTCTTCTACCATGGTGACTGCACATGATAACTCCTGATGAGGTGTCACTAGCGCATTATGTAATCTGAGCAGAATGTCCCCTTATATTCAACGGTTTTACAACATTTTATATTTATATTCAACATTTTATTTACCTTTTGATCACTTCTACACCTTGCTTAGATGATGAAAATGTGTCAACAAAAACCCAAATCCTTTTCAGAGGTTTTCTTACAGTTCCTTTTGCCCACACATTGCACTTTTCTAAATTAAACTGCTTTTTCCAAGTATTTGTCGAGTTCTTCTTGAATTGTTTTTTTTCTTCCTCATCGGTGTCTGCTATTCCTCCAATTTTAGTTTCATCAGCAAATTTCACTAGCTTACTAACTACAACAGAATCCGTGTCATTCATATTAATCAAAAAAGTCACAGTCCAAGGACAGACCCTGGAACAACTCCATGGGTGACTTCACTCCTCTTATCTGTGCTCTTTGTCTCCTGCCAGTTAACCTACCTGAAATCCAGTTTTGCAGGTTACCTCTGATGCCTACAGGTTCTCATTTCAGAATAAAGCTTTGGTGTGCAACTGATTCTAAGGTTTTTTGAAAGTCTTAACTAAATTATGTTGTATGCTTTGCTTTTGTCAACTATTCCAGTTGCCTTCTCAAAAAATCTGGTTTGGCAGGGTCTTCCTCTCATAAACCCATGCTGATTGTTATTTAGTAAGTTATTTTCATACAGGTGCTTTTCTAATTTATTATTACAGTTTCCCTAATTTTGCTTGATACCGTAGTAAGACTTACAGATCCATAATTACCAGGATTAATTTGGCCTCCCTGCGTGGAGACTGAATTCACATTTGTAACTTTCCAGTCCTCATGTGCTTCTCCTTCCTCAAGTGACTTCTCAAATATGCCTAGTAAGGGTTTATAAATGATGTTTCATTTCTTTCAGTATCACCAGTAAAATCCCTTCGGGTCTGGGAGCTTTATTAACATGTCTTTTCCCATTAGATCTTTGGTCTATTAAAGAGGTGGTCAGAAAGTTTGTGTCTGAGCCTGTAAGGGTTACACGGTTGTGCAGATTTTGTAAAATTTAGCCCCTTTGTACTGAAATACATAAATTGCAAGTTTGTAGAATTTGTGGTTTATAGTGTACTTTTCTTGTTTCAGAAACATGTCAACATGGATGACAAAATTAGTGCTATCTTTGAATTTCTAACACTACGTCTTGGTAGGTTCATTCTCGCCTGGAGTACCAATGCCAGACCCCTTTTATATGTCACAGTCAAGAGATGGGCTGCAGAACACAGTTTGTGGTAGGATGTGTCTCAAAGATGGCCCAAAGTCTAATCTGCCTTTGATGTCAATGACAGAAGAATGTCAAGGAGTGGATTACATGGCTAAACAAAGTGAGATTTTGTCTGGGAATCCATGAGTAATTAGAGGTGAGCGAGGTCTGTGCACATTGCGTGTTCTGAAATGATGCATCACTTCATCCCGCATCCTCCTTGGAGAATTTCAAGTTAATGATTTTGGACTGGAAGGAATTTAAGAAGTGTTTTAAAAACCAGGGATGAAACCTGGATACATTGTTATGACCCAAAAAATATATATATTCAATAAAATGAAAGCATGATGATTCTCTGACACTAAGAAACCTAAGGTCCAAGGAAGTGGCAGCAAGACTACACGCCTAGTTTTTTATGATGATGAGGGTGTAGTCCATACTTATTCTGTGACTTAGAACCATTCAAATTTACATTGATTTGTCTTCAGATTTGTGACAGGTAGAATCCATGAGGAAAGCTGTTGACCATCATCCTTCTGTCCTATGGGATGCTTTAAAGAGATACCATATTTTCCTGACACCTGTTCTCTATCCCAACAGGGTGAGGTCTGCCAAGGCTGGAGACATCAAGTTGGCTACAGAAGAGTGGTTTCACAAGTAAGGCCATACATATATTTTCAGTGATAGCATTCATTGAGATTATGTTGCAAAATATAACTTGCCTGGTTTTACTGGTGTTTTTGTTAACAGATTAGGTTCAAAATTTTTTGATCATCAATTGTGTGTTGATTAGAGAGTAGTATACCATGCACTTGTAGTGGCCAACACCAATTAAATCTAAAGCAGATTTTCCTGAATGGTGACATGAGTGAATGTGTGTGTGCTGTGTCATATTTATAGTCTCTGCTGGCATTTCTCATTTGCCAAACCAAATGTATTTTTTGTGTTTGTATTGGAAAATGTGGATTCAAATTTGTATTTGCTCACAAAAAGTCACCGCCTGTATTCAAAGTCCATCAGGCGTACCACAAACTGATGTGTGTGCAGCTCCACAAACTCACTTTATAACGCAGGACAGAGTGGTAACATGGAAAAGAGTTATGAATGAAATTAAAAAGTTCTGTCACATCCTGGAATTTCAATTCAAAGTCCCAGTTCTGGGTTATCTAAGACCACAGCTCTTCAGTTTTTGAAAGTGGCTGTGCTATTTGTCAGGTAAGTGCAGTGCTGTGATTTTATGCTATAATGATTGTTCATTACATGAATGTTTCTTTCCCTCTTATGTTTAAGGATTTAATGTTTTAAAGCAGTGATATATTACACTATCATCAAGTGCTTTATGGTCTCTGATTCAGCACAAATTCAGCTTTCCATTCATGTCAGGCACCAACAGATTAACACTAAACTGTCAAATATAATAGAAAAGATAGCATGCAGAAAGGTAAAAATGAAAAAAAATCTTTGCATTTTCTTGTAAAAATAACGCAGACATAATGAAAAAAATTAAAAGAGAACCATTTTAGAATTGAAAAAACAATTACTAAAAGTTTGTGCTGCCCTTATTTACAAGTATACAAATGTGTTCTGAGATTATCGGGCAACAAAGACAGAAACCTTGATGTAAGGTAGTTCTTCTCACTAATCATGGTGCTGCAGACAGGTGACTTTGTTACATGTTGATTAGCACATCCATGTAAGAATTTCACAATTGTCTATACATGTGACAATGTGATCACAACCACTACTGTATGTTGAGGGTGTTAACTGTATTCAGCAACAGTCCAACAGAGCATCCCGGTGGCACTCTTATAACCTGCCCTCTTCCTTCAAAAAAAGTGCTCTACCAAATGCTCACCTGAGGTAAAGTACTTGTTTCAAGTAAAGAAAATTACAGTGTTGAGGAAAGGCAGTTATTAGCCATGGTACAGGAGAGCAGCAACCTGTTACAAGTACGCAATTAGACATACCACCAATGACTAGAGGGTTGAAGATCTGCTAATTGGGTTGGAGGAAATCGTATGGAAGGCAATCAGGGATGTTACTGGGAATTTTCTTGGCAACTCCAAAGCACCAAACACTTCAGACCAGCCCTAAAAGTTGGCTTTACCCCGGCAGCCTGGCCTCAAAAGGCAGGCTTCCTAGACTGCACAGACTCAACAACAGGGCTCGGGCTTTTAAATAATGAAAGTTCAAAAATGGAGAAGAGGAAAAACTTGAAACCTCTGATTCAACACAAAATAAAACAAGTTGCCTATATTCAAGTATTCAGTCAAAAATAGTACAGGATAGTAACAAAATGGAGCAAACATTAGGTTTTACCTCCATGCAAATCCAAATCAGTCTTAAAACACTGCACCTTAATACAAAATACTCTAGTCAAAAGCCAGAGAAACCAAACATAAAAATAATCAAATCAAGAACACAAACCACAATGACTACCTATGTTTGAGCTTCTGAAATAGCAAAGCTTCACTTGAGTACTAAGGAGGCTGGAACCTCAGCTACATGATTAGGTGGCCTCCCCTCCTTAGTCTACACATATAGAAGGCAGGGCAGATCACAAACCACACTACAAAGAAACATAAACGCAAGGAAATTTACAAAAATATAAAGACAAAAACAGAGTTAATAACTTAATATACAACATTACTTATAAATAACATAAGAGAGACTAAATAAGCAAAAAATAAATAGCTAGGGTAACAATAATGGCTGTACCATGACCCATTGTCAATGCCAGTCATGGCATCAAAGTTCACAATAACACAGAACACAACAACTCGCCAGCTCATGGGACTGACAGTGACATCATCCATCAGCTATGGCCTTCTTCAATAATGTATGAATGACATTTGTGACTGCACTTTCCATTTCGAGCCCATGTATGATGTCATTTGTACTCCGTTTCCCCACTGAAAAAGTATTCAGACCCCTTCACTTTTTACACATTTTGTTAAGTTGCAACAATAAAATGAACTTTTTCCCAGTCAATACCCCAGAATGATGGAGCAAAAAAACAGGATTTTAGATTATTTTTTTTTTATATATTTATCTAAAATTAAAACCTGAACTATCCCATTGACACAAGTATTCAAACCCGCTCCTCAATACTTAGAAGCACCTGTGACCTTCCTGGGTGGTAGACGCAGCAAGCTTCATACATCGTGATATTCTGCAATTCTTCTCTGTAGATCCACTGAATCTCAGTTAGGTTGAACGGTGACCATTGGTGGACAGTTTTTCAGACTTCTCCAGAGATGTTCGATTGGGTTCAAGATCAGGCTGTGGCTAGGCCACTCGGGTTTATTTGGAGAGTTGTCCCTAAGCCACTCCTGCGTTGTCTTTGCTTTGGCTTATTCTCCTGTTAGAAGGCAAACTTTCAGCCTAGTCTTAGGTCCACAGTGCTATGGAGCAAGCTTCATAAAGGATATCTCTGTATTTTACTCTGTTCCGCTTTCCCTAAACCCGTCTAGTTTTCCACTCACTGCCGCTGAAGAATTCCACAGTATGATGCTGCCACCATCATGCTTCATCGTTCAAATGGTATTGCACAGGTAATGAGTGGTTCCTGGTCTTCTCTAGACATTACACTTAGAATTGAGTTCAAACAATTCAATTTTGGTTTCATCAGACCAGAAGACCTTGTTTATCATAGCCTGAGTTTATTTTTGCAAACACCAAATGGGCTTTCTTGCATCTTTGGGCCACTCTGCCCTGAAGTCCGGATAAGTGGAGTATTTCAGCCCTTCTGGAAATTTCTCCACATGGGTTTTCTGGAGCTCAGCCACAATGACCATCAAGTTCTTGGTCACCTCTCTTACCAAGACCCTTCTCCCCCGATTACTCAGTTTCGCCGGACAGCCAGGTCTAGGCAGACATATTGTGTTTGTCGACAGCATCAGTTGCTAATCACTAGGTGTTATCGCACTACCTGTACTTAAGATGTCAGCTTGACATAGATAGATAGATAGATAGATACTTTATTAATCCCAAGCAGAAATCCTAAGTTTTATCCTAAGTTTTTGATAACTTAAAACATCTTTGTGTGCCTTATACCTGTTTTGGTAAAGAAAATGTAATTTATTAGTGTGTTTCTTTAGAGTTTAGCACTCATTTTTAACCAGATTTTTTTTCTTACCATTTTAGTTTTGTGCAAATTATTTTTGCCTCAGAAATTACTGAAACTATGGGTTTGACGAAACAGAATTTGATATTGTATCAGTTACACATTTGGATGTACTTGATAAAATTTTATCATCATTTTCATGATCTCACTGTTTTTAACCATGATCCTGCCCTAGCTTATGTTTAAATTTACTTTTTGTGCCTTTGTTGTTCGTTTTCTATTCACTAATTATTATCTTTTCTCTTAATATTGTTATTTCTATTTTTTTTATTGTCTAATTATTTATTGTTATTTTAATTCTATTTACCTATTACCCACGTTACCTGTCGAACAAGGCTTAATAGAATAAATGTAGAAGTATTTGCTGTCTCATGCCCTACGTGTACCTTCAGCGCCTTCCCTTGGTATTTTCGTGTCTGAACCTCCCCTGCCCAACACTCCGTCTCTTCGTAAAGCCTGCTTCTCAAATTCTGTCATTTTGAGGTGCTTTTCTCTCTTCCTATCCAATTTTATACTTCCCTTCTTTGAAGGTGATTCTCAGCATGCCTCCTAACCATATACTCCTCCTTTTGTGTCTTACACTTCCTCTTTCAATCATGACACCAAAGCCAAACTGACCAATTTGAGTGCCCCGAGGGAACAGATGCACACACAAGTATTAGGGTTTTAATGTATAGTGGATTATTCTATTTCTTCATGTGTAATTGTGTTCTGTTATGTTCCATGTGTTTTGTTAATGGGTCACCAAGAGGTGGGGCCACCCCCAGCCTACAAAGACTGGTTTCAGGAAGCCAGTTCTAGGCAGTTCATTTGAATATACTTTCATGGAATTCTGAGTTATTGTGAATATTGTCCTTCTATTTATTTTTCTTGAATTTCTGCTCTGTCTTTAGTTTTGATTATTGTATGGGATCTTGGTTACTGTGAATTGAATTTTACTCTTTTTTTGAATATTTTATTTTTTTTCTCCATTCTTTAACCTCCTTGGCATTACCCTTGAGTATGACTCAGGCTTGGAATTCTATGTTATTACGGTTAACCCTGAGGTAATGCCCTGCTTTCACAGTGCTAAGCCCATATAACTCTTGGGACAGTATTCTGTTGCCATCTAGTGGATAAAATAATATTCTACAAAAAATCATGAATATTTCTATGAGTTGCTTATCAATATGCATGACTGGTGCAGCGCTTTCAACCAAAACACAGTGACATGTAAAGGAGAAGCTGTAAAGTCAGTTTTGGAACAAACTGAAACTGAACCATTAGTTAATTCAAGCAATAGTGATGACAATGTGAATTAGCCATCAGACGTTGGCACAGATAGTGAAACTGATAGATAGATAGATAGATTATTAATCCCAAGGGGAAATTAACATACTGTACTCCAGCAGCAGCATACTGATAAAGAACAATATTAATGAGTGATAACAATGCTGGTATACAGACAGACAATAACTTTGTATAATTTTAACGTTTACCCCACCGCCAGAGGAATTGAAGAGTCGCATAGTGTGGGGGAGGAACGATCTCCTCAGTCTGTCAGTGGAGCTGGACATTGACAGCAGTCTGGTACTGAACCACCAAACCGTTGTGATATGCCTCTTGAATTCAGTCCCATGAAGCTTCAGTGTGGTGCAATAATAGGTGCATGATAAAAAGGCAAAATGATTGTGATCAAGTAGAAGGACAAGAAAGACATTAGCCCCTAAGCACTGTTTACAATGCAGCAACTGTTAATGATCATGTCCCAGGAAATGTGGAAGTCGCTTAGCTTTGCACTGTATTAGCCTACAATAACACAAGGGTGATGTCAATCATGCAGTCAGTCACTAACATTCTACCCTCTCATACTCTGGCAACAGAAAAAATATCATTTTAAAAGTGTGCAAAGAAACACGCTCTACTGTCCCGATTGCAACGCCAGGCTGTGTGTTGGTGACATATGAATATATCACATGAAGGACTTGTACTAAATCTCCATCAGTACAGTAGTGGACACTAGACATGCCTTTCCTACTGTATTTGTGTTGACATTTTGATGATCTACATGTTTGTTACACATAATAACTTTTTTTTTTTGTTGAAGAAACATTTTTAACTTCTCTCTCAGGCAGTAAACAGAACACGAAGGAGGCTACTAAATCCCTCTTTTACCTTTGGTATCCCATTTCTAATCAGGGCAGGCTGGTAAGATTTTGGCCTGCTTTGTGACTTAATATTTCAGGCGTTACACCTCTGCCATCTTATTTGCTGATGAATCCTGACAACTGCACTGCCATTTTGAGCTTTCCTCTATTATCACAGGCATTTTGCAATCAGCAGTGAGGTCTAATTGGGAACATGACTGACAGACATTCAATGCCTGACCTCCTCGCATCCCTAGTTAAGAAGGTGGCATGGTAACTTCCTTATCCAAGTTTGTGGATAAACTCTCTAAAATCCTCATGAGTGGTAGCTAACTTAAAAGGTCTTCTGGCAGTTAGGATTTTTGTTACTTCTTTTGATTTAGATTCTTATTTACATATTGGGCTTTACCATTTTAGTTTTCTGTTGATTTTTTTTGGTCACCTACCCTGGTCTTTCTTGGGTTTACATTTCTGTTTTTCAACTCCTGGGACCTTATGTACAAAGCCTTGCTTAGATTCAACACTAAAGTTTTGCATACACTCAAAAGGCAAAAAAAGTAATTTCAATCCCTGAAAAAAAAAAATCTGTATAGGACTTACGAACTTTTGGAAGTTTGTCATAACATTATCACACCAAGTTCCTGTTTTATAAATCTCAACTTTTCTATAAGAATTAGGTTTATGCACATTTCTGAGCATAAGCATGTTTTATAAATGAGGCCCTGGTCTGTAAAATGCCATTTTTGGCCTGCAGTATTGTTTGTTATCCTGTGTGGCAACATACTGCCTGTCTTTGACTTTTGGTTTGCCTGCTCCTTTTGTGCCATTCATCTCCCAGTCATATTCTCCCCCTTTTTCTTAGTTTCCATTGTGATTTTGTTTTTAGTGTTCACAACACTCTTCTCAGTTTTTTGTTGATTTTCCTACCAAATAACAAAGCCTTACAGGTGAGGGCGGACTGGCAGCTCTCAACTGAAGGATACAAGTTAGTGTTGTTGACTGAGGCCTCTGCTATTCAAGGAAGTTACTTTTAGTATTTTTTTAAAGGAGTAATGGTAAAGTAACTTTTAAAGTGAGATATACCATCACAAATGAATTGTATACTACAACAGAAAAATGTGACACAGCTATTAAAATATCACCATGTTTGATTGTCCTTACACGCATATAAAGGTATACTTTGTTAAAAAGGTGATTATCAAATTGTCACTGTAGCTAAACTTTCACATTTATCTCTTGCACTGGATGGCCCATTACCCTGGTATTTGTTAAAATGGTTTTGCCCTTTGCCTTCCATGGTCAATGAAAACAACACACACACTGTCTGCTGTACCCAGCACTCCCTGCAGCCCTGATATTCGATGTAGTTTGCTAATGTATTCAGTTACCGCTGCTGCCCATCTCCACTTAAACTGTCTTGAGCAGATGAATCCTGCATCACAAGTGGCATCCTGCACAGCTCTAAAGTTTGGCTTTCTCTGCCTTCAAAACCTCAAATGGGTAAAAGAAAATTTTCCAATAAAGAGCAATTACAGAGAATTTTCCATTTTTTGAGCATGGTAAGGCCTGTGACAGCAATATTCCAAGGGTTTATAAGGTCATTAATGCAGTATGTACCTAGTACAGAGAAATTCTTACATGTGCAAATTAACATGCAACAAATCACCATTCCCTGGTGCCATGATTAGTGAGTATAGTTCAAATAACATTGTGTTTGAGACATTTTCTCTGAAAAGGTGAATATAAAAGATGAAATATTCTTTAACGAATACTGCAAATGCTTATTTTTAGTCTACTAGAGAAGAAAAGCCAACCAACTGCTATATTAAAGACATGGAGGATAGTCCTGTTCTTAATGCACTTTTTATGAGGAATCTAAGTGATGAAGCTGTGTGGCAATAATGAAGTACTGAAATGGCCAGGGTGAATATGTCTTAAAATATGGCTTCACAGTGGCACACTCATTACATAGATACCGAGGGAATAACAACATGATCACAACAAACCAGCTATGCTTTACTTCAAAGGTTCTCGAGTTTGGTCCTAGAGTGCTGCAGTGGACAGAGCTTTTTATTCCAATCTAGTTTTTTAATTAACTGATGTAGTTAAGATTCCTAACCTTTTGTTGCCTTCTTATAGCTTTATTCAGCTACTTTGTCTGTTTTTAATTGCTTTTTGATTTCTTATCCAGCTGACAATTAACAATAATGTACAAATAACAAAGGAACCAGCTGCTGAACATCTAACCTGTGTGTGCTCATCACGAAGTATGTGAGTATTACAAATCTGCACACGGCCAAATATCATTTGGATGATATCTTTGGAAAAGAAAAAATCTACAATATGAGAATGACACTAACAAGCTATTAAATTAAATAGGATTTCCACAAGGACTGGGTTTACATTAAGGAAAAGGGTTTAAACAAAAACCTGCAGCTAACGCGGTCCTCCAGGGCCAAACGTGACCACCCTTGATTAATTTGTGACGTGGTGGTGTCACCATTTCTAATCTCACCAAGAAAATGTTCTGAAAGAACAATAAATTTAAAACAGGCAACTTTGCACTTTAAACAAAAAAATACTTTTTTCCTGCATAGTCAATTCACCCTTCTTCACGGTCTTACCCAATGTACATGATGTGTCAAAAATAGTGCAGAACATATGACACATGAATAAAAGATCATGCTAAAAGTAGTAGAAAATGAATCTGGGCAACATCAGGTAGAATCACTATGGTTGGCAATGCATGTAGTCACACAGCTAACAAAGCATTTATGTTACATGGCCAAATTAATTGTCATGTAACTGCTTTATCTGGATACCAATCATCTGCAGAGGGAATAGAGTAGGCTATAGCTGGCACCATGATGCCACTTCTTGTGTAGTCCTAGGCATCTCATGGTCATAATAAATGACTGTAATATATCCATCCATCCATTGTCCAACCCGCTGAATCCAAACACAGGGTCACGAGGGTCTGCTGGAGCCAATCCCAGTCAACATAGGGTGCAAGGCAGGGAACCAATCCCGAGCAGGGCGCCAACCCACCGCAGGACACACACACACACACACCCACACACCAAGCACATACTAGGGCCAATTTAGAATCGCCAATCGACCTAACCTGCATGTCTTTGGACTGTGGGACGAAACCGGAGTACCCGGAGGAAACCCACGCAGACACAGGGAGAACATGCAAACTCCACGCAGGGAGGACCCGGGAAACGAAATGTCTGTAATATACAGTAGTTTTATTCTTTTATTTGCCATGAAGATAATATATTCAACTAAATTTTTTCACACATAAAATTGAAACTCCTAGTGCACTAGCAATACCATTTGGGAGGGTAGCACAAGAACCATAACTCTCTGTCCAGGTTTAAGCTTAGGTGTGGTCCATATCCACTAACCATCTCCTACGTGTTCTTTTACAAGAGAACACAGCTTCTCAAAACAGTCTTTAAATTACATACTCCAGAATGATGCATTTGAGTACAGGACTGTACCGCTCATCCTTCCTACCCCAAGTGTGGGATTTCTTGTGATTATTTCTATTATAATAAAAAATTCTTGGGAAGAGAGACGAGACGTTACTTTTTCAGAGAGATACTTTCACATCCCACGAGACGAGACTTTATGCCAAGTGATTTAACCAAGCCCGGGGCCAGAAATAAAAGACAGAGTAGATGACAAAGTAGACTGTCGTAAAGAATTCAAAAACGTTGGCGCGATACACATGCAGAGCAAGTTAGAGATAATGAAAGTACGAAAATTTGAAAGTCTCAAAAAAATGATAGTAAAGAGCACATTAGCGCAAACAAACGGAAATTATTACTTGGTGAAATAACGGAACTGAATATATTGTTCAGATTTAAACTTTAAGTCAGAGACTTGTAGATCATCTAATTCCTGTTGCCATCAGGGAAAAAGTAGTGTTTCTTCCCAATGAAGAGGCATATCCGCGAGAATTAAAAGATTTGTTGTTTGGTGAAAGTGAAATCCCGCGAGAGACAATTTCAAGCCCTGCGAGACAAGACTTTATGCAAAGAGATTTGGAAAAGTCAAGTCCTGCCCACATCTAAAACATTTACAACTACGCATACAGTTCAATTATTTAAATTTATTTATAACAAAATAATTAGTACATTCTAATATAAATTTAGCATTACTGTATCATACTTGTGTGATTACTATGAGAATCATCATTGACAAGAGTTCTCATTCATTAATATGAATATAGTTTGAAGTGAAATGAATAAGGGGGTGAGTCAAGACTCATGATTAGGGCAGTTCTTGCACATCTGCTTTAAACAATTACTAGTGTCACTCAAACAAAGGACGTTGACAACATCATACAGGACACGCATGTGCTTTAGCACACCTGTTGAGAATTGATACGTTCATTTATGGAAGTAGTCAAGTAAGGACCTGTAAGATGTCTGTTTCATAAACTACAGATTCTGATGTACTTTTCTTTTTGCACCAGTGCCATCAGCAATAGAAAAAAGATGATTCTAGGATGCTGGCCTAAGGGGCGAAGTTTCAAAGAAAAAAAATCTATATCTGGATAAAAAGAAAAGATTAAAATGGCAAAACAACATAGACATTGGACTGAAAATTACTGGAAAAGTGTATTATGGGCAGCATCCTGGTATCTTTTCTCTGTTGCGGGTGACACTGGTATTTGGCATGTATTTAAGAAAGACGCTAAATAGGACCTGTAAGGTGTTGTTTTTCAAACTACTGTCTCTGATGTTCTCGTCCTTATGCAGTCATGCACCTGGACCTTCCCCTTTTTTCTGTCCTGGTCACATCCAGTTTTCCTTCTTCTTTCAAGAATGTAGTAGACACCTTTACATGATAATTTCAGTTTCTTGGCAATCTGGCACATGGAATAACCTTAGGAATAGGAATGTCAGTATCTTACAATCCATGTAAACAGAATAACAGGTTGCAGCTGTGCTAATGCAATTACAAAGATTTCTCTAATAGCTAATTATCATTTAAACATGACTAATTAAGGCAGGAACAGGACAGTGGTGTGGTGTGGCATAGCTCAGAGGAAAATAACTGCACCGACATGACATCTTCTTCTTTCAGCTGCCCCCTTAAGTGGTTGCCACAGTGGATCATCTTCTTCCATATCTTCTTGTCCTCTTCATTTTGCTCCGTTACACCCATCACCTGCATGTCCTCTCTCACTACATCTATAAACCTTCTCTACTGACGGTAAAATACATTACTCAGGCCAGCTAACAGTTTTCATCACATGTAACTCATACACTCAGAGAGCACAATAAAGTAACAGACCACCAAGGAATAGGAGGTGCAGGTTATCTCCACCACATAATTCGGCTTCAGATCCTTCTCATGGCAACCAGCAGTGCGGCCATGCAACATAGCTGACATGAAAAGAACAGGGACATAGGAACATAGTGAAGTGCATTGCAAAGGATGACATTGTTTTCATGGTAAACGTAAGACATACACTCTGAACACAACAGACTGTCATACAACAATTTATTTCTTGTATACCCCAAGGTCAAACAAGGAATGCCTCGATGGGCTTTAACAAGCCCTGTTTTTTGAAAGGTCTCAGCCTTGCCTCCCTACAAAGACAAAAAAAAAAAAAAAAAAAAAAAACCCATTAATGGAAGAAATTTTGGGAAAGGCAATTCAGATAGAGAACCCCTTCCAGCTAGGTTGGGAATGCAATGGGTATCAAAAAATGGGTTAAATACAATTGTGATGAGTGCCCCGTGGTATTGGGAGAATTTTAAATAAATAATTGCATCCCGGGTAGCGTGCAGACTCGGAATTGGGTGCAGGGTGCACAAGCACGTTTCATTCAGTAGTTAATTTGGATACATGGCCGATCACACCATATACACATGTGGAGGCACACAGATTGGTCAGGCCCCTCAATATTGTCTTAGGTGGAGTGACGTGTTGCACCTGCACCCAATTAAACAGGCAGGATAGAGGAGCCTACACAGGACAGAGAAGGAGAGAATGATGGGACAAAAATGAAAGAGAGTGGAGGTTAATGGATGGAGAGAAGGGCAGACTTGTCTCGCCAGTACAATAGGAGGAAGGAGGCAGATGGAAATGTGAACCCTGGGAGGGGAGTGTGTGGCCAAATTTCAAGTGGCCTGAGGGTTGCTCCTGCTAAGGACTTTCCACAAGGCCAGGAAATGGCAGCAGAAAACCAAGGGAGTGGAGGGTCGGCAGTGCCTGTTGGTAGACCTCTCTCCTCCATGCTGCGAGACCCAAATAGGGTAATCTGGGTATACATTAGTTTTAAAAGTGTTCATGCATTATAAAGGACTGCTTCCTGTGTAATTTTAACTTCATTTTAATGGATTTATGGATTGATTTTAACCTTCACTGTCACCCTTTTTATGGATTATTTATTTTTTGAACTTTTGCACTGCACTTTGGACATTATTTTGATTGTTTTAATAAAAGCACTGTCACTTTTGCACCTACCCCTTGGTTGGATGTTTGTGTTCTCATGTGCCCGACTCATCACGGTTATGACTATCGATGATCCAAGATCAAGAGGCTCCTGGGAGGAATGGGTAGTGTGGAGCTGACCTGGACCGTAACAACTACACACAGAACAGAACACAAGTAATCATCTTCACAGAGCTAGATGGCCAAACTATCATTGCCACCTCAGAATACAATACCACAGTACAAAACTACTTTGTTCTTCACTAAGTGCAGGCACAGAGCAGCACGTCAACTCTCAGGGCAAAATGCAAGAGTACAGGACTATCACATATTGAGATACAGATTTGTTCAAATACATCGTAAACAAGGTAGAAATTAACATAAATGAAAAACAACAATATTTGTCCATCAGTTAAGTGTAGAACCACTGTCAGGAGTTAGACAATCCAGCCAAAGTCAGAGCCCTGGGGACTCTCAGCTCACCAACAGGACACGAAAAGGGTGGTGGCATCTTTGGCAGTATGACCTGGATGTTGCTGTGTCTCGTAAGAAACATGAACCATCTTTTTTGGAGGACTGTGGTCCGTTTCACCACTTTAGGATACGCTAAGGGAGTTTTCCATTATAACAATGAAGCAATGGCTGCTGAAAATGGGGCTCCACTGTCATAAGTGAATAATTAATTTAAAATCAGTCTTTGGAAGCAGTAATAGCCATTAGAAACACTAGTAATTTTTTTTTGGATATATTTTAAAATCCACCTTAATAGTATCAATTTCAATCAAAAAAGATGAACATTTCTGGCTGTGTCCTGACTTTTTGACTAGTAGTGTTATTTTATTTATAACACTATATGGGCCAAAAACTGAATTCCAGTTAATCTGGTCAACTGAACTGTTAGTCCACACTTTTAGTAGGTAGAACAATAGAGGAATACACAATACAAAGTAATGCCCCATAATTTTGTGCACAGGCTCTCGCCGCCCTAATCACACCATTGCTGTTGAGTTTTTTTTTTATGTCCCTTATTTTCACAATTTAATAATTCGCTTGAACATCCACCACATTCCATTTAATTTTGTATTCGTTGAAGCACGGTGTTACTGTCCAAGTGTGTAACCTACTCATTGTTGGACGTCGCACAACGTGATGTTTGTGCATTAACGTGCCATCCGGCTGCCGTACTTCTAAATTACAAACGTATCGTGATATTATTACCCTGTTCGCGAACATCAATTCCTTAAAAGGGTGCCGTTATAATTACAAAGATTATACTTATGAGTTACGAATACACATCAAAAAACTCTCCACCAAGACACTGCTTATCCGCTGCAGTAGCGTCAGAGAGCAGGAGTGACCGGGAAGCTCGAGCAGGAGCGCTTCGCGTGATCGACGTGTGGCGTACGCAAGGGGGCGGAGCCAACACACACAAAAAAACCTAAATAAAGGCGACAGGACAGCGCGCATGAAAAAGCAAATCCTAAAACAAAGGTAGGTATGGCTCATTAACAGTAAGCTGCAAATATAGGAAACTGCGATTATTCGTGCTAAATATGCATTTTTAACAGTGACCCCGCAATGCACCGTCGGGTTGCAATTTGCAATCAAAAGCGTCAGCCGACTGCAACGCCATTACAGCTTGGATTCAATGGACAAGAGTGGCCATTTTTGGTAGGGGTCGCCAATACAGCATATTTCGAGTTTGTGTGGATAACCGCAGTTAGACTTTGGGCTTTGCTTCCTTCACCGAAACACGCTTTATGTAGTTTGTAAAGTCAAAGTTACGTGACTACGCAGATGATTTACAGACTGTGCACCTTTCAATGGCTTTGTGGATTTCGGTGACCAGGCCCCGTGAAGATACAGTGAGTGCGCGTGCGCCGATACAGCCTACACTGAGTCTCCAAATCCAACTTTACGAGGCTGATGTTAGGGGAGCGATCGAGTGCCAAGGTGTCTTAACGGAAAACAAACCGCGCGCGCCGTGGATGGCAGGCTCGGGCTTTGTCTGTGCCCGATTCGGTGATTTGGTAACTAATTCGACGTAAATACGGATATTGCCGAGGGTTTTTTTTTTTTTTTTGAGAGAGAGAATCCTGTATACGTTAAGAACAAGTAGCATTTAATTTTTCAAAACGTAAAATGGAAGACACTTGAGAATAAACTAAGACTAACGCCTAATGGCCAGAAAACCTGACAAAGTACGGTTACTTAGAGACGTTTTTTAACGTATTTTTCCATACCAGATTTGTCAATATTGAACACGGAATGCATTTTTCCACTTCGTTTTGAAATATGGTATTTATGTAAAAAAAAATAACTTCGACATCGTTAGATGAAATAAATCTGAGTGCCGCCAAAATTATACCATGAATATTAAAAAATACAAGATCACTTTTTTCTTGTTATTCTAAATGTAGAATTTGAAAATTAATACCAGCACATTTCTTTAAGGGATTGACAACATAGTGTTGATTCAGAAAGTATTCAGACCCCCTTCACTTTCTGCACACTTTATTGTGTTGAAAATTTTGACAGATAACGGAGTAAAATTTAATATATTTGATACATCTTGCTCTGCATGTCCCGTCAGCGCTTTTCCTGGGTGTCTTCCTCAGTTTGAAACTCTCTTGCCTGGCACTCCCTTCCATACCCCTCGCTAGTGCATTTCTATGGAGCTTGCATTTCATACTCCTGTCATTTCGAAACAACTTGCTCTCCTCTTGTACACTTTTATACTTCCCATCTTTGAAAGCAACTCTCGGCATGCCTCCTCCTTGTGTGTTTCACACACGCATTTCATATTTTGATCATGTCACTGAAATGACCAAACAAGAGTGTTCGGAGGAACCAGACACACACACACCTTTGCATTTTATTATAAAGTAGATGAATAAATTTGCCATTTCTGCCTATCAATCTGCAGTCAATAACCCATAATGTCAACATGAAAACATGTTTTTAGAAACGTTTGCAAATTTATTAAAAATCAAAGAGTCAATGTATTGATAATTAACTGCAGCAGTGTAGTTTTCATTAAGGTGGAAATAAGTTCATAATTGTAAAAGAATGTTCCATGTTAAAGCAGTGTGTCCTTTCTTAAGCTGATGTCACGTTACGTAACTTATAGTTCTGAGGTATGTCAGACTTGCTGACCACAGTTGTTGTTCTCATCTTCTGGACAATTTAAACAACTGAAAATCGCTGGCCGTGTCACATTTAACGAATAAGTGCTGACCTTCCAGTGCAGTCGCCTCTTTGTGATAGCCAATAATGCGCTGCCTGACAGATCCGGCACTGTACAAAGGGTTAGTGGGTACAGTATATTCAGCTGCACTCTCTGCCCTTTTTTCTTTTTCCATTTTATCGTGGTATGTGCAACATAACTAAAAATAAAATATAACTTGTTTAATATATTGGAGCGAGTTGCAGACTAGTTGGAACTGTGCATGTCACATTACAAGATTGTTTTCATGTTGAGTGCCCTACCAACTGCCTCTGACTCACTAAGATTATGTAAATGAAGACTACAACTGAAAATTGCTATCATGTGATGTAGCCTTTATTTTGCAGTCGATAAGCTACTAGGTGGGATAGTTAAACAACTTGGCTCTGAATCCTTCCCTGTCAGTTTTTTCAGCACAGTTAAATGTGCGTTTTTACAGTAGAATATGGAGTTGTTTATATAATTTTTCACAGTTACTGATACATGTTTATTTTCTGTATGGCACCAGCCTTCCATATTCTGACCCTCTTAACAAAAGCGTCACTGGGGTTGGAGCCGATCCCAAGAGAATTGGGAATTAGGTGCAAGTCTGGAATAAATGCTGTACAATTGATTATTTGGACAGGGCACAACCACTGGGCCAATTAACCAAACACACATTTTTGATATATTTGAAGATAACCCACACAGACATGGAGATGACATGCAAGCAATACACAGGTAGTGCCAAAGCTCAAAGAACTATTAACACAGTAGTTATTACTGGTGCCTCACTTATATGCTACCAGTGCACTGGTATTCCTATTCATGCACTTTCTCTAAGTTACAATAGAAGAAAAAATTGGAAATAAAGAGCATATAAATAAAGCAATACATCATGCAAAAATGTACAAAAATAAAACCATTCGAACATTCCTGGTGATACAGAATTGACACTAAGGATTTCCCAGTACTTCATAACCCCTTTTACTTAAGGGTTAATGTTTCTGACCTTTCCCGTCTGAATTGTGATGCTATTCTACCATCTGCCTTACTGTAGAGGTGCAAAAAGTAGGTGGAGTTTGTTATTATAGGAAAGCATTGTATTTCAGAAGTATTTAGAAAAGATTTTGCAATGAAAGTTTTTTTTTTTCTTTCTGTAATTTGAATTGTATTTACACTTGAAATTTATTGCCATGCAACACAGTTGCTAGAACTTTCTCAGTGTCCAATTAAAAAAAAAAAAAAAAAAACAAATCAGCAAATACAACCTGGTATTACATTTAAAAGCAGAAGTTCAAGGGAATCAACTTTGAATATGCCCTCCAGACCTTTAGAAAAGTGATCTTCAAGTTCAGTCATAGTTCACTTCTAACTTGGCTATTCTCTGTTCACCCTTCAGGACATCTTTGTTACCAGATTAAAAGTTATCTTCTCCTTATTCTTATTTTATTTGACTATATATTTAAGTTATCTGCCTACAAATAGATTTAAGAAATATATAAATATTTGTATACTTTGCCATAGTTCTAAATCTTAACATTTCTTTTTCCGTTTTCTTTTTAATTTACCATTTTCTGTAGAATTTACTCCCTTAATGAAAAAGTCCACCAAAAATGCATAATTTCTTTATTCTACTTACCCCATGTAGTTTGTAGTGATGGCTGAGAACATTTTTCAATCTCATATTTTCATGCAGAATGAGAGAAAATGGTTTGACACAATAGACCCTAATGGCGATCCATGCTGTGCAAATGCAAACAATATGAAAAACATCAATGGGAAAAAAGAAAAAAATTCTACTTTACTCAGGTCACATAATCTATATGTCCATTGTCCAGTCATATGCTGAAAATGTGCAAAAAAACATGCTTCATTTTATTTAAATATCATTAACGGCCATTTCTTGGAAAGGTAGCATTCATAACAAACATCTATGCCGCATTCCCATAATTCTGTGCTTTTGAATTGAAGAGCCTCTTCTCTTCTTCATTCACTAGTCAAGAGTCCTGTCTTCAATTTAAAAGCTCAGAAATTATGATTATTACCATCAAGCAATTCAGGTACACATACTGAATATTAAAGAGGAGCAATCACCTCACTGGTGTTTTCACTTGTCAGCTCTTTAAAAAAAGTTTTGTTTTTTTTTAATTAATTGCCCTGTTTTATCATTTAGTGCTGTCAGCATTTGGATACAATTAAGAGGGCAACGTATGTAGAAATGGATGAATTAAAAAGAAAATGGCAAATTAAACTTAAGCATTTTAAGTTTTGGCAAAAATACATATATTTTTGAATTTCTTAGAACAAGAAAATAAAAAGGACAGCTCACTTAACAAAGTACAGAAGAATGCACAGATTGTGAAATTGGTTGGAGTAAAAACCTGAAACCACAGGAGTCCCTCAGGACTAATATATATACAGTAGAAAGGACGTTATTTGTGTGGTTTCATTTTATTCAGATCTCATGTTTATGATTGGATGTCTGTAATTAGGTAAACCTTAAGTAGATGGCAGTACAGTTATAGTTTATGGCTGTTTTCACTCTTGGTCAGCTGTGTTGATAGTCTTTAAGTGGTTCTATTATCATTTAACAATAAGTTGTTAAAAAAACAACCAACCACCTACATTAATTTAATTTGAACCAGTGTGTGTTCATGATAAAGAACTGTTTAATAACATTTGGGTGGAAGGGAGTGAGGAAGAAAAAAAAAACATGAGAGGAACTAAAATAGTCAAAAAGATGGAAACGCGTAAAAAGCTACATAATTCATAGAAACACGTAAAAAGCTACATAATTCATTAACATTTGGTTTCCACTTAAGATATTATTTGAAGTAATAACCTGATATTATTTAAAGTAATAACCTGTAGACAAATAATGTTGTTATGTTGATTGGGGGGTTCTTAAACTGTCAGTAGGCAAAATCAAAGTTTTCTTCTAGATGTCCTTTTAGACTCTCCATGTTAAATTTTTGATTGGCACCTAGGTACCAAGTAGAGCTGTCAAATTATACAAAATTAGTTATCAAATGCTCATTAAAAATAACAGTAAATATTCAAACGTAGGTTAAATGTTCAAAGAGCTACTACTTGTACATTTGTATTTAACGTGACTTTGCATGCTTTAGTATTATTAATATTTTTCCTTCTTTGTTCACAGTGCCACTACCAGCCATGCAGTGTTTCTGTCTTGTGCACTGTATTAGCCTTCACAAAAATGGGATTTTCTGTGCATGGAAAGTGACATGATCAAAGAGAAAAGTGGAAGCGAGTCGCCTCAAATGTTTGTAATGCATTTATGAAACCCATACAAAATCACTCGCGATCACTTAAATGCACACCCACACATTCTGCCTCTTCCTCCAGCTCTCCACTCCACCATGTGCATTTCTTGTTCTTGGGTGCAAAAGACATGAAGTCAGTGCACATGTATTTTATATAAGTCGAGTCATTTGAGTTACTGAATGGACTGAATACTACTTATCTTTAAGTATTCACCCCATTATATTTTTTGCTTGGCAAACACTTTTATTAACAACAACTAAAAAAATTTAATTCAGAAACCAGATTTAGCTTGCTACAATGAATGCTTAGCAGTTTAGAAAACAACAGACAATCAGAAATCTCCAGTTCAAGAGTGAAACAGAACAGTATAAGGAGCAAAACATACTTTTAAGATGCTGGATGAGTGTTTAAAACCTGTTGTTAGTACAACCATTAACCAGAAAGCAGAGTAGTGTGGTAGAAAAATCTGTAAGTTTTATAAATGATGATACAAACTAACAATAATTATAAAAAATGCTGATTATGGACATGATGTGTGAAACACATGCAGTATTTCAGCATAATATGTTTGGAGTAACGTTGGCAAAATTACTGTGAGAAAAAAAAAGTTCTAACCTATTGTCTGCATTTGCTTTCAAATAAGAATTTTTTTCATATAGATTCAAATTATGTTCAAATAGTGGTGTCCACTGCATATTTTTAATCAGAATAAAGCACTCAAGGAAGGAATAAATACAAGAACAGAAGTAGAATAGTACCAAAATATATAAAGGAGAAATAAGTTGCTGCTCCTCTGAGTCTACCAAAGCAGGATTTGCCCCCCTGCCTAACAGATGGGTTGCCCTGTGCACTTACTCACACTTATCTCACAAACCCCCCATGTTTAACACCACACTGTGGCTTCTTTCATACCAGTCCGGTCTGTAAGCTAAACTTTGGACTGGCCAGTAAGGTTTTTCAAATTCAGTCCTGGGACAACTGCTGAGATTAGTAACAACCTTGGGAGCTCTGTATTTCTGGAACTGCCTCAGTGCTGAATTAGAGGGCCAGGCAACCTCCAGGTAATAGACCCTCTCCACTGCATAGCAGCAGACCATGCATGAAATGCAGTGCAATTCTGCTTCAGTTGGGGTCTCCTGCAGCAGTAACCAGCATCCTCCACTGTTCTTCCACTTTTTTTTTTTTTTTTTTTTTTTTTTTTTACTTCCTCCATGAGTACTTAACACTTTGAGGGTCTTTACCATAGGACATATAGTGCCTCTGACAGCAGCAGTAGAGTTCCTCTAGTATGGCTGTAAGAGGTATCCTGTCTAGGATAGAGTAAAATGACCTGCTGTCATTGTCCTGACTAGGTCCTCCATCATATTGAACACATTTTTCTAATATTTACAAGGTAGTCATGGCTATAAAGAGATTTTCAGCCACTTTTTGCAGTGAAATAGAACTTTATATAGAAAAAAAATTCTGCTGAGTTACTCTGCATTGCTACTAAAGCAGGGGTAGGCAACGTCGGTCCTGGAGTGCCACAGTATGTGCAGGTTTTTGTTCCAACCCAGTTCCTTAACGAGAACTCAATTATTGCTGATGAAGCACATATTGCTTAAGTGACATTTTAATGCTTCATTTTAGTGGTCTCGCTTGTTAAGGTTCTCCAATCTTAATTGCTTATTTCAATCTTAAACTGCTGCATTCAGTGTTTTAATTGCTCCTTATTAGTAATAAGATGTAAAAGACAAAGCAGCCAGCAGTTCTCCAGCTAGCTTTTTTCCAATTACATCTGTGTGTGTTCATCATGCACGGTTTGATTTAATAAAACACTTAATAGAAAAATGTGACAGACTGAAAATGATCTGTTTTAGGCTTCAAATCATTTGGATGATATCCTTGGAAAGGAAAAAAATCTACAATATAAAAGCCTTACATTGCACAGACTAACAAGCCATAAAATTAAATAAGGTCTGAGATTGGCAATGATTGGTTTCTAATTAAGCAATTGGGTTGGAATGAAAACCTGTAGCCACTGCGGCTCACCAGGACCGACATTGCCTACCCCTGTACTAAAGCAACACCATTGGCCTTACAGAACCTGATACAGTGCTTGCTGCTATGCTACAAAGCAAAATGTTAGTTTAACAACAAATAAAGTGGTGTGAGTCACTATGCCATAACAGTGCTGTTCTAAGAAAAGAAAGTACATGTAACTATATATATTTAATCACACGATCAGTGCTTATGTAGTCAAGCAATACAGTACTAAAAAATACAATCTTCTAAAAGTACACAGGCAGCATTTTTTTCTTGTCAATTATTATTAAAACGCAGACCTCCTTGGCCAAGATAAAGGCATATGCTCTAGTATTTCTGTGGTGAAAGTGAAAATTGAAAGACCTAACTAACACTGTTGGATAGCACAGGAAATGAAATGAAAAGTTTTATTAAATTTGGCTTTGATAATTATGTCAGCAAGATATTCTTAACATTGTACAGATAAGCAGTCTGTTATGTTTTACAAGTTACTTCCTCCTTTGTAAGTCCCATTTTTGTGTTTTACGTGTCTTGATCATTCTAAAATGCATTCTGACTCCTGACATGACATCAGACCTAAAAAGAACAGTCATATAATAAAGGGTTTTAGAAACAAGAGAAAAGATAAAATTTGTTTAAAAAATAAAAGTCTATTTTTAGGATGAAAATTATTTCTCTGTTTTAATGTCCTAGACATCCATCATTTAGGAAGGCTTGCAAGACAGACCTTCCAGCACAGTTTGTAAAGTAATTGGCTGCTCCCATCAGTTTGGCTTTTATGCCACCATGCTTCTAATATAAAAATCAGAATTTTTAGGTAATTTTTTTCAGTGAAGCAATATTAATGAATTAAAAAAAATAGTGACCCCCCCCCCATAGGCATTTTAATTGCCATACTCATTTTCTTATGAGCACTGGAACAGGTTAACGTAAAAAATTATTTCAAAATGTAATGTTTGATGCCACAAAATAATTTATTCAAGCCTATGACCCATTGCTTTATTCATTTGAAATGTTTAACCCATCCTTCCTGCAGTCATTTTTAAGTTGTGGTTCAGATCCCAACACCATATGTGTCGTGTTTGCAGTGTCCTCCTGTTTCTTCACAGGGTTTGTCTGCTTACACTGATCTCCTGTATTCCAAAGACGTGTAGGTCAGTATGACTGGTAATCATCCCTGGCATGGCAGACTATAGGTGTTATATGTAATCGCGTTGTACTATAGACTGGCATCTCACCAGAGTTAATTGTTTTGCCCAGCGTTGCTAGGATATGCTCTGGCTCACCATTAGTCATGAAGCAGAAAGAGCTGAATTCAGGAAATGGGTGAATAAATGTACAGGATTGAAAACTGGCAGTAGTCTGCTAGTTCAAGGCCATATAGTATCTTTTCAGAATAGCCAGTTTTACTGGAATTATAGTCAAGTGCGCTTCTGAAATATTTCTTCAAACAATATTCACAGAAGTTCTGTGAAAAGCCTTTCACTGTTAAAAGTAGTAGTCCTTTCTGTATTCTGTATAGCGAGACAGATCGATTGAATAGCTGACATAACAAAAGCTCATGTTTGTGCAGGTACATTAACTTAGGGTCACATCGGCAGTAATAGCTATTTTCATGTTCTGCCTGCTGGATCTTTAGCAAGTCTTAACATTTCTCTTGCTTAAATGGTTTCATTTTAACCAGGCATTTTAACTCTTTCAGGGCGAATGGCAACTTTTATGAAAATGAGGGGTTGACATTGGTAATCAACTGTAAACAGTGACAAAATCTGCCATTATGTTTTAGTTCGACTCTCTTTGGTAGAAGGAAAAGTTAGCTTCATTGGTTTGACTAAGATTCCCTGTGCTTGAGTGTGTAGCAAAGAGCAAACAGTGGCAAAAATCTAATCTGGTATCTGGCAAGAAATCAAAGTGAATGCGTAAAGTGAAATACTCTGTGGACATTGTTTTGCATATTATCATTGAATTGAACTCTGAGTTGTCAAACTCCAATTTTGATACAGGTGAATGAAAATGACTGTGAGGTACCAGCATCAGCTTATCGATCCCTTGCTGATCGTGGTGCTGAACAGTATGAACACCAGGGGGCGAGCCAGCTCCCCAAGACCTGACACAACAGGCACAAGCGCAAGTCCAGTACATGCAAGTCTTTTATTAAAATTTGGCAAACACTTTCCTTTTTGGTTCCCCACCATCAATGCACAGAACAAAGCACAATGAAGCACACAGCACTTTGCCTCCTCTCTTTCTCTCTCTCTTCCGCCTCCACTTCTCCATCAAGCTTTGTCCTCTTCCTCCCAACTCTGGATCTTCAAATGGAGTCAGGTGGCTCCTTTTATAGAGCACCCGGAAGTACCCAGGTGTCCTGTAATCTCCATTCAGGTGTACTTCTGGGTGTGGCTGCAGTCCTGCAGAGAATGTCTCAGCTGTTCCCTATGCGGTTGAGCTTTCATGCTCCAAACTTGTGGCACCTTAGCAGGCAATAGGGACTAACCTCTGTCATTCCAGGGAAGGTACTACCCCGTGCAAGCTTTTTCCCCCATACCTTCCCTTAAGAATTGAACCCGGCCAGGTAAGAGTCCCGGCTGTCCATTACAACAGGTTTGTGTAGCTAACACCCCTATGGCAACGTTCGCCTGAGAGGGCCGCCACTTACAATAACAGGTATAAACCAGATTGCGATGCACTGCAACCCCCATTACTGCACCCTCCATGCGAAGACAGCCTGGCAGCCCCAGCACGCAGCAACAAAACTTTTTATGTTGATTTCTGTGTGAAACCATTGCTTTGTGTGCTTTTCAGAAAACTGTGAAATAAACATTCAGCCCTCAGAAAGTTAAGAGAAGACACTTTTATAATATTAGGAGAGCAAAGCTGCATCTTCATGTCACAGCATAGCAGTAAAAGTTATAATTAATTAATCAGTATGTAGTAGAAATGAGTTAAATGTAGTATTTTTGAGGTTCATTTTCTTTTTTAACTGTGGTTAAAGGTAAACAGTAATGTTTTATTTTTCAGTAGCAAAAATACTCTTTCTTGTCAGAACTGGTCCACTGTTGAGGTAGTGGAAGAAAGAACTCAAATCCCAAGAATCAACTTGATCATTAGCAGAGTGGCTGCCCATGCATGGAATAGCTCATGTCACTAGTTTAAGATTGGCTTCTGCTAGCATCATGCCATAGGACAGTAATGCATGCACAAATGTTAGTCTGTCCATTTTCTTAACCCTCTTATCCTCAGCAGGTGGAGCCTAACTCAGCAATCATCA
Source organism: Erpetoichthys calabaricus (assembly GCF_900747795.2). Lineage (NCBI taxonomy): Eukaryota > Metazoa > Chordata > Cladistia > Polypteriformes > Polypteridae > Erpetoichthys > Erpetoichthys calabaricus. Next base: position 166,982,852 of record NC_041401.2, on the reverse strand, counting down.
GGTGCATGGCAGAAACAATGGTTGGACAAGACTCTGTGTCCTTCAGAGTGTCAACACACACACACACACCCACCCACAAACACTATGGCTGCTTCTGCAATACCAGTTCATCTAACCTGCATGTCTTTTGACCGTGGGGGGACAGGAGGTTTAATTTAAGTTGACAAAGTAAATGGAGAACATACTTGCTCTGGCAAAGAGGCTTTAATACACTCAATAATGACTTCTTTATCCAAAGAAGACTCAGATCTTTGGGAGCAAGTCACTAACAGCCCACAGGATCTTGCAACGGATAAACCTGAGAAAAGGCATTCAGGAACAAATCTCTAGTTATAGTATTGCTGTGCTGTCTTTGCTTTTACGTATTTTAAGAGCCTGTAGGTAGCAGGGCGTTTTGAACAGAGCTGGTTCAATTTTTAAGTCATTCTTTTTTTTAAAACGGCTTCTACAAAAGCTGCCTCATCAGGACCATTTTGCCCAACAATGAAGAATTTGTTGTCCTGGACACTAATACAGTATGTATTGTATTGTATACACACACGAGTATAAATGTCCGACTTAAGGCCTTCAGTGCCTTTATCTATCTAAATGCTTGCTTTACTAAGCAATTTTCACTACAGAAGACTCGGATCAGTAAATTGGCCAATCACAAGAAATACTTTTTTCAGCATCTGCTTTTCTAAGCTTTATGGTATTTTAGTTGTAGGTCTCTTTGACGCCAGGTATTATGTTAATTGAGGTAGCTCACATGTAAGCAGAGAGGAGTAATGTAGACTTCATCAGAGACGATTAGAATATTATCCTTTACTTTAAAGAAAGTGGAGTAATAAACTAAGTAAAAGGAATAAAAGAAGTCATCCTATGCAATTAGACAAACAACAAGAAAAGCTGCTTTAATGAATTCAGACCTTTTTATTTTGTCGTTTAATTAAAACAAACACTGCTTATCTGAGTTAGGATGTCAAGTGAGCTTTTGTTAAGTACTGCAGCAAACATTTTTAGTTATGAAAAGAAGAGATAAAGAATTTTACTTTTGATAGATCTGCAGCATTTTTAAAGGTTTGTATTGTGTTTATTATTTGTTTGTGTTTGTCATAAAGCCTAAGTTTCTGTAAGAACAAGTGCTGTATAATTAAAATAGTAATGCATATTTACAATTGCACCTCAGAAATTAGGAACAATAAATATATTGATGTATATTTTAACAACAAAAAGGCTGTAGTGAAATTGATTAAAATGATTAAAACCTATAAGTTCATGTGTTTACATTTAAGCAGTGTTTAACTGCCAATATCAATTAAGTTAATCTTTGTGTGTGTGTGTATACAGGGTGGGTCAAAATTATGTTAACATTTGAATGGCGGAAACAATTTATTCAAAAAACATATTTCATATGTGCAAGATGATTTACAGGAATGTCTCAACCTGTTCGCCATCATGTTCAACACATGTACCATATGTGGCACATAAATTGTCCACAAAAATTGTATATAAGTATATACAAAGCAGTACCATTAGTGTTCAAATGATTTTGACTCACTCTGTATGTATGTATGTATATATTTTTATTCATGGCATTCGTAGTCTGAATCACAGTCTGATTGTATGGGTGGTTACCTACCAAGTAACGCTTGTGGTTGGTCAGCAAGTCGGCTAATATCCGCCACGGTGTCCTCTTTCAGTTGCGAGAAGCAGATCATAGAATGGTTGAAATAGTAGTTTACTGTCAAATAATGTAAAGAGTGTTTGCCCTAATTCTGGGCTCATCAGGCGTACACACTCACTGCACCTATATATGACAAATGGTAAAAACTACATTTGGAAATTAAGCTTTGTTTCAGAGAAGTATATTACAGAAGAAATTAAACAATATGACAGCTTCTAATTATGAGAACCATTTTATTTTTTTAACATTTTATTAGTTAAAGTATGTATTAAATAGTTTTATTTATTTTAATTTTTTTATGGTTACTGAACTTAACCTTGCAGAATATCATTTTATTAAAAAAAATGAACAGGCAACATCTGTGTTTATTGTTTAATTATAACAATTAGGGTTTACCAAAGTAATTCTTTAATACAGCTTCTCTGCATCTGGTTATCCTGGAACTTAGTTTGAAAGTTTTTTTAAAGAGATAAAGATAAAAATAAAAATCAGAATTTGTTTATCCAGTAACTGATATTGGTGGTCAGCCCTAAAAAAATCCTGATCTGAGCAACATTAGTATAAATGTTTTATAAATTAATATTTTTCTTCCAACAGCAAACTGCAAGTCACTCTCCAGCCATGCCTATTCGTCGTGCTGCAGGGCCACCATCCCAGGAAATGGTGCCCAAGAATACACCTGCAGGAAAACAAGCAGGTATGATAATATGTATATTCGTTTCCTTTTTTTTTTTTTTTTATTTTGGTCCTATTATTACCTTAGGTTTTGCTTACACGTTTATATGCGTTATAAAATGTATTCTTTCACTGTATATGGTAGCAACAGTATTCAGTATTGAGGTATCCACAGCACGGTGGCGCAGTGGGTAGCGCTGCTGCCTCGCAGTTGGGAGACCTGGGGACCTGGGTTCACTTCCCGGGTCCTCCCTGCTTGGAGTTTGCATGTTCTCCCTGTGTCTGCGTGGGTTTCCTCCGGGCGCTCCGGTTTCCTCCCACAGTCCAAAGACATGCAGGTTAGGTGGATTGGCGATTCTAAATTGGCCTTAGTGTGTGCTTGATGTGTGGGTGTGTTTGTGTGTGTCCTGCGGTGGGTTGGCACCCTGCCCAGGATTGTTTCCTGCCTTGTGCCCTGTGTTGGCTGGGATTGGCTCCAGCAGACCCCCGTGACCCTGTGTTCGGATTCAGCGGGTTGGAAAATGGATGGATGGATGGTATCCAAATGTATTAATGGCAGTAATCCAAAAATAACTATTGTTGGGATAGTAAGAGATTTTTAAGTTGTATACAGTACTAAAACAATTTTATGCACGGTTGCTCAAGGCAAAAGCTTATAAAGTCTTCTTAATACTATTTATGTTCTGTTAGAGTAAATCAGGACGTGTTAATATATCCAATCCAATTTCAGTATGAATAGCCATTTGATTACTCTCACAGCATACACTCCGTAAGTTTAAAGAGTGGCTGCCATCTCAGGTTGCTGTGATTAATAGCTATAAGAGCCCAGTTTGAAGTGCCAGATGTCATGTCATTAGATTTGGGTGGCATGTTGTGTCAGCAATGTGCTTAATCACTTAAAGTCAGCTGTCACATTTGTAGTGATTCAGTTGGCATATACATATATATATAATACTGTATTATATCCGCGCTGCCTCTACAAAGTATGAACTACTTATGAAAATGTTGCATGTATCCCATTTGTGGCACTCAGGTGGTGTCATGCACTACAAACATATTATGATGTTTGTTTAACAGTTTCCCCAAGTACCAGTAGCCTTTTTTTTGGTCTTGCTGTTATAATAACAGTAAAGTATAAACAAATCAAGCACATAAGTAGGTATATATTTCACCCAGTATTATATAGTTTGACTATATTTAAATATTTGCTTAATTTTAATTAGAATGTTGAAACCTCATTTTTTTGGCTATTTTCACAGCCCTAGTTGATATAGTTCTTTTTGGGAGTAGGCAAGCTTTCTCCCTAGTCAATGTAATTGACAAATAGGACATTATAACAAACACTTAAAGCCATTCTTACAAAGTGGCCGTGCCATCTTTTCAAATCAGAGGTGCACATGTTTTTTCTACCCCAGGAAATTAAACAAAAAATAAATTAATAACTACAAACAGTGGTATTTTGTATTGTTTAATGAAATAGTTATTAATAAAAATACACATCTGAACTTTTTTCCTACAAACACAACCATTGACACATGGAATAAGTAACAATCAGTGTGTTAGAGAATGAAACTTTTGGGTCTTTCAAATATCTGTTCAATGTTTTTTTGGAAAAATTAGGCAAACAGGATTAGCATACTTTGTTGGGATCAATGGCCTGCTCTGGTCAGAATTTTTGTTAAACGTGCAGCATTTTCACAACACTATATGTTACAAGTGCTCTTTAATTTGAAGTCTAAATACATATTTTTTAAAATTAGCTTATTCTGTGATATTTGTAGCAAAAGATGTAGATGCAAGTTCTGAAGAATCTGTATCAACTGGTGAAGAGCAGGAAACTGAAGTTCTAGAGGCTACAAAATTACAAGAAGAATTAAAAAATGGAAATGAAGAAACTCAAAAGTCTGAAGAGGAGAAGAAGGATGAAGAAAAATCTGCTGAAGGGCTAAAAAAAGAGTAAATTTTTTGCTGTCTTTGTACATGGGGGAAGGGAAGTACACATTTTACTTGGTATTTCTAATGTGTAAATAATAGTCTTAGCAGCATGAGTAATCATGGATTTAATGTACTCTAATTATTCATATACCGGGAGCATTTTATTGGTTTGAATTTAATCATTATGAATTTTGTGTTATTTTGTATTATATATTGTGTTATATATATGCATATATATATATATATATATATATATATATATATATATATATATATATATATATATATATACATACAGTGGTGTGAAAAACTATTTGCCTCCTTCCTGATTTCTTATTCTTTTGCATGTTTGTCACACAAAATGTTTCTGATCATCAAACACATTTAACCATTAGTCAAATATAACACAAGTGAACACAAAATGCAGTTTTTAAATGATGGTTTTTATTATTTAGGGAGAAAAAAAAATCCAAACCTACATGGCCCTGTGTGAAAAAGTAATTGCCCCCTTGTTAAAAAATAACCTAACTGTGGTGTATCACACCGGAGTTCAATTTCCGTAGCCACCACCAGGCCTGATTACTGCCACACCTGTTTCAATCAAGAAATCACTTAAATAGGAGCTGCCTGACACAGAGAAGTAGACCAAAAGCACCTCAAAAGCTAGACATCATGCCAAGATCCAAAGAAATTCAGGAACAAATGAGAACAGAAGTAATTGAGATCTATCAGTCTGGTAAAGGTTATAAAGCCATTTCTAAAGCTTTGGGACTCCAGCGAACCACAGTGAGAGCCATTATCCACAAATGGCAAAAACATGGAACAGTGGTGAACCTTCCCAGGAGTGGCCGGCCGACCAAAATTACTCCAAGAGCGCAGAGACGACTCATCCGAGAGGTCACAAAAGACCCCAGGACAACGTCTAAAGAACTGCAGGCCTCACTTGCCTCAATTAAGGTCAGTGTTCACGACTCCACCATAAGAAAGAGACTGGGCAAAAACGGCCTGCATGGCAGATTTCCAAGACGCAAACCACTGTTAAGCAAAAAGAACATTAGGTCTCGTCTCAATTTTGCTAAGAAACATCTCAATGATTGCCAAGACTTTTGGGAAAATACCTTGTGGACTGATGAGTCAAAAGTTGAACTTTTTGGAAGGCAAATGTCCCGTTACATCTGGCGTAAAAGGAACACAGCATTTCAGAAAAAGAACATCATACCAACAGTAAAATGTGGTGGTAGTGTGATGGTCTGGGGTTGTTTTGCTGCTTCAGGACCTGGAAGGCTTGCTGTGATAGATGGAACCATGAATTCTACTGTCTACCAAAAAATCCTGAAGGAGAATGTCCGGCCATCTGTTCGTCAACTCAAGCTGAAGCGATCTTGGGTGCTGCAACAGGACAATGACCCAAAACACACCAGCAAATCCACCTCTGAATGGCTGAAGAAAAACAAAATGAAGACTTTGGAGTGGCCTAGTCAAAGTCCTGACCTGAATCCAATTGAGATGCTATGGCATGACCTTAAAAAGGCGGTTCATGCTAGAAAACCCTCAAATAAAGCTGAATTACAACAATTTTGCAAAGATGAGTGGGCCAAAATTCCTCCAGAGCGCTATAATAGACTCATTGCAAGTTATCGCAAACGCTTGATTGCAGTTATTGCTGCTAAGGGTGGCCCAATCAGTTATTAGGTTCAGGGGGCAATTACTTTTTCACACAGGGCCATGTAGGTTTGGATTTTTTTTTCTCCCTAAATAATAAAAACCACCATTTACAAACTGCATTTTGTGTTTACTTGTGTTATATTTGACTAATGGTTAAATGTGTTTGATGATCAGAAACATTTTGTGTGACAAACATGCAAAAGAATAAGAAATCAGGAAGGGGGCAAATAGTTTTTCACACCACTGTATATATGCATATATATGCATTTTGTAAAACAGTTCTCAAGAAGTGCTTATATTGCTCCATTATGTTCTATTCAAGTGGATGTGAACTATTTAACAAGTATTTATAAACTATAATGTTCTACTTCATTGATTTTAGGGATTTGTTTTGCTGGTGTTAATGAAAGTACACAAACCCAGAGTTAATTGTATATTCCATCAGTACATTTATGGCACTTTACTGTAGATCAGAAGATTAAAGCTAAGATACTGAGAGAAAGGTGCCTGGGGACACACATTAAAATATATGTCTTTACAGAGAACAGTCTAAGTTAATGGAGTTGGATCTGGATCTAAAAGTTGAAACAAAAAGTATTACATTGACAAAGATATCAGCAATGCCTGGTCATATTACACATCTGTTCCTTTATTTTCTGGTCACATTTACGTCATTTTTGCAAGTCGGGGACAGTCACGGCCCCCACCTATGCCAGCCATTCATGTGTTCTGATGTGCTAAAAGCCTCCAATCAGCCTGAAATTTGTCCTGCCAAAATCAAGCAGGTTTGATTTTGTCTTAAGTCAAAGGGGTGAGCTCTGTGTGTGTGAGAGTTGAGAACCAATGAGTGTCTAGCAGGAAGTACAATGCATGCAATACAGCAAAGAGGAATGAAGAATGCCAGTGCTTTATACCTCACAAACAGAAGAGAAACTTATCTGTTTGATGTGTCATGTTTTACATAAAGGGGGACAGATTGCAGTTAAACACACCATACCTGGAAAGCATTCTTATAGCATCAGCTTTTTCAGGCAGGACATTATAGGGCGTGCTGTCAGTACTTATTTGTGAAACTGTTTTGGAAAGTTGTCACAGAGTCAAGCCCTGCAATCTAGTCATTTCATCTGACATCCTCAGACAAAAGATCAGCAACTCCAGTCATCAAATTTTACGTCCGTTCTGACTATTAAGTCATGTGACACCAGGTTGAGACTGGTAATATAATTTTGTTCCTCTTGTTAGATGTATGTTATTTTTAGAAAGTATAGCATCTGAACAATACAGTGGAACCTCGGTTCACGACCATAATTCGTAAACCGATTTGGTCGTGAACTGAAGCAATTTCCCCCATAGGATTGTATGTAAATACAATTAATCCGTTCCAGACCATACGAACTGTATGTAGATATATATTTTTTTTTTTAAAGTTTTTAAGCACAAATATAGTTAATCAAACCACAGAATGCACAGCGTAATAGTAAACTAGATGTAAAAACATTGAATAACAATGAGAAAACCTTGAACAACAGAGAAAACTAACATTGCAAGAGTTCGCACTATACTGTAGCCTTATGACCTGATCGTTGTAAAAAAAATTTTTTTTTTTTGAGTTTTAAGCACAGGGAAAAAAAGGAACATTTGAACAAATCCGAACTTTATTTAAAAGCCAACCATAAGCAACCAAGAAAGTAACATTGCAGGAGTTCACGCTAATAGCATGTCAACCCTATCGCTGTAAACACTTTTTAAATGAGTTTTAAGCACAGGGGGAAACAAGGGACATTTGAACAAATCCAAACTTTATTTAAAAGCCAACCATAAGCAACCAAGAAGGTAACATTGCAGGAGTTCACGCTAATAGCATTACAACCCGATTGCTGTGTAAACCTTTTTTTAATGAGTTTTAAGCACAGGGAAAAAAATAGAAAAGTAACATTGCAACAATTCACGGTACGAACCGAAAAATGAACAATTGAAAAATCCGTAATACAAAAACTAACCATAAACCACCAAGAAAACTAACCTTGCATGAGTCGAGTTCTGGCATGAAGTGAGGAGGAACTGGGTGGAGAACAATCCGGTGTTGTCGCAGTTGCGGGATGTAGCCTTCGTCCTCCACTAATTTTGTGAAATTTTTCACGAATTCTTTCGCAGCTTCAGCGTCGGAACTAGCAGCCTCTCTATGCCTTACCACACTATGAATGCCACTTCTCTTGCGAAACTTTTCAAACCATCCTCTACTGGCTTTAAATTCCTCACTTTCGCCACTCGTAGAAGGATAGTTTTGCAGCAAATCGCCATGAATCTTCCTGGTTTTCTCGCATAACATCGCCTCGCTTACGCTATCCCCTGCAAGTTGCTTCTCGTTCAGCCACACTAGCAACAGTTTTTCCACCTCTTCCAGCACTTGAGGCCTCTGCCTGGTTAACGCTGTAACTCCTTTTGCAACATCAGCTGCTAGATTCTTTCTGCTTTAGAATAGTCAAAATTGTAGATTTTGACTTCTTGTACTTGGCAGCAAGATCAGTAACACGAATGCCACGCTCATACTTTTCAATAATTTCTTTCTTTGATTTCAGTTTTCTGCAAAACTTTCTTCTCACCACTCTTCACTTGCTTAGAGCCATGGTTAACTACAAAAGCACACGAAATACTGTAGAGCACAAAGAGTTCACAGGTAAAGCACGCACGTCTGACTGAGAACAATGAACAGGGAGAGGCTGAACACGTGCTTAAATGCAGTAATCGGCGCGTACGAACCGGAAGGGAAATGAAATAGAGCACAAAGAGTTCACAGCGAAAGAACGCACGCACATCTGACCGAGAACAGTGCAACACATGTGGAAATCATCGGCGCGCACAAACCAAAAGGGAAACTGGCTTGTTCGTATACCGAGTGTGTGGTCGTGAACCGAGGCAAAAGTTTGGCGAACTTTTTGGTCGTAAACCGATTTGTACATGTACTGAGACGTTCGTGAACCCCGGTTCCACTGTATGTATTTTATTAATGAAATACTGGAAGTTCAGAAGCGAATGCTTCTGGATGTCTTGTAAGCAGCTTTCACATATAAGTGAATTGCAGACTTGGATTTCAATTAACAGTAATGTGAAGTGTTAACCATAATCCTTATTTTACAATGCATGTTTATATCTAGAAATTTGTGATGTACAGTTTATGTCAGATTAATAATAGAAGAACCCCTAGCTAGCCAGTCATTGTATTTATATTGTCTTGATTTCTAATTACAGGGACAAAGATACAGGCAAAGAAAAAGAGAAGAAAATCACTGTTAAAAAGACTATTCCCTCGTGGGCTACAATGTCTGCTAAGCAGCTTGCTCGATCCCAGAAACGTGCTAATGTTGCCTTGTATTCCCGGCCAAAACTAGATGCAATTCTCACAGAGGCAATTCAGGTTTGTTAATGTCTGTGCATCCATTAATTTAAGAAGTAAACCATGTATTTTTGCCACTATTAGTTACTTGGCATAGATCATAGTGTATTTATTGATGTTAATATTTAACTGTTAAAGAACGTAAACAAGCAAGTTGGAGTTCTTTTTATAATATTTTACATTTATTTTTAAAATGCTGAGCTGTTTAACTTGATAATTATTTTTAATGCATTTCAATGTGAGCCCTGTTTTCCAGATATGCATTCATTAGTTTCTAGATATCCTATTCCATTATCTGCGAGACTGTGGCTGTGATATGCAACCCACACTTTACAGCTCCAATAATAACCCTTATGGAAAATCATTTTACAAAAGCAGATTCTTGTACCAAGTTTATATTTTATAGTTCAGGATTTCTGGCAGTGATACATAATAACCCCTCTACCTTAAGTATAGTGTAATGACAGGCATACAGACAATACTGAAGAACAGTAGCATTGCACATCTGTGGCTGCATAGAATTAAGGAATTGCCTTTGCTAGAGGTGGGTTCTCCATTAACCTTGAAGAAGTGCTGATGGAGCCTGCAGTTACTATAGGCAGACAGGGTGGGGCAGAGGAATGAGTCGATAAGAAGCTAAATGTTACCATTTGCAAGTCGACTGGAGCCACCCTATGAGGTCGTCACTTTAGACGTATTCCTGTGTAGTAGTTTGTTTAGAAGAATTAATGTCTGGCTGCACTGTTGATTGTTATAACTCGCTTTGCTCAGATATGATGACTGTAAATGTGCAGATTACTTGATTTGTGAACTGCAGATTGTTCACGAACTACAGTTTGAGAATTACTGTACATGACTGTAGCTGGAGGTCAAGCAGCCAATTGGTCACTAAAGTTTTAGTTATCTTGTGGGCTCCCATCTACTGTAGAGGGTTGTAGTCAGTAATGTGAGTTAGATCTCTTTCATAGCAGGATCTACCAGAGTCCCTGCCAAGGTATTCCATTCTAAAGCTGCATCGCACAGTTACCCCAGCAGCAGCTTTTAACTCGAGTACTAGACAAATTTAGTTCTTCTCTATTGATAAGCTTCATTAGTTCTGCTCCCAAGTCTGTCTCAAAATTTTCGGTCTGGAGGTAAAAAAAGAAGGAAATACTAGGTGCAGCGAAAATAAGAGTCCAATATAGGGTGTTTTTTTAAGCTCAAAAGATGTATCTGTGGTAAGATTATATTTTATCATAGTCTTTCAGTGCTTTCAGAGGTCCTTCCCTTTCTAAGAAGTTGGTTGCAAACCTCTGACAATAACCCAAATGTTTCTTTTATTTTAGGTTATTGGCAGATTTAGCATAGCCTGTTTCCCAACTTGTAACACACAACATGCTCTGAATGCTTAGCTTCCTGTAATCTACAATTATTTGTGCGGGTTTTGAAGTGCAGATCAGCACAGTTATAGTGTTTATTAACTGGTGTATTAGGTATTCTTTCCATCTTAGCATGCAACACTATAGAGTTTGTGAATGTGGAAAACTTTGTGTACTAGACATTGAAAAGTCATCCATGGTCAGATAAGCCCAACAGTAAGAGCTTAATAGTGGCAGCATAATATTTCATCCTGTGTAAAAATCTTGGAATACGGCAAAATAAGCCACCAATATATTTAAAATTGTAGGACAAATGATCAGCTCCAATATATATAATCACATAGAGCAAGTAGCAGTCTTTGCACTGTATTATATTAACTCTTTTAGGGCTAATTTTTTTTTTGTTTCTTTTCTCCCAGGGCTGAATATTTTTCCAAAAACTAACATTTTTTAAAAAAGAACACAAAGCAATTGTTTAACATATCAAATCAACAAAAAATATTTACTTTTGACAAATGTTACTGTCTTGCATGTTGTATGAGCCTGCATGCTCTATGATTTCACATACATATCACATACATTTTACACAGCAAAGTCTGATCTCGCTCAAAGCACCAATTTCAGTCATTGCCACATTGCACTCCTTACAATTTGTGTTGTTTTGATGCCTATTTTTCAATTGTCTGTTGCTGCATTTTCTAACATATATTGTTAGTGTGTACTGTAGAGAGACAAGTCACCCATTTGCCATCGTGCCATGCCACTGCCACCAAGTTTTCTGCCTGCATGAAAACCGCATTGTCACCTCTTTTCATCTTCTGAAACTTTATAAACTTTATGTATGGCATTATAGCCTGCCTCACCCCATGGGATTTGCTTCTGTTTATTACAGAAGTGAATAAAACTTTGCAGCAGCACGTACCTAAGCCACCAGGGGACAAAACACGTTTGGACCAATGCTCCCTGAAGTTATATCACCAGTTCTGTCCCATCTCTATTTGTAATGCCACAGCGCGCTTCATCTCGTCTTTCGTTGTGGGTTTCCACTTTGAAAAACGAGAATGCGATGCAAACGCAGCCCGCGATTCAAAAAAAATCTCTGCCTACCTGTTTGTCTCGTCTGACAGTAGCTGAAAAGCAGCATCAGGAGAGAGCAGTCTGAAGTACAGCAGCTGGTGATCTGTCGTGTCCAAAAGCAAGCCATGCCATCTTGTAAACTCCAGTAGCCAGATCGGCTCTCAACGGATCAATGTCTGTGTATTTATCCCATGCGAACCTTGCCGTAGATGCATCGGCTGCGCGAAAGCACTCAACTGGCAGCAGATCCGCTCGCGCAGCATCGGCTGGTGTCTGATCAGCTGATGCCTGCTTCTAACTCTCTTGCTCGATCTCCTGATCACTGCCAATAAAGTCCGATTCTGAAAAATCAAGAGTCCGACTCCGCGGTAATGCGCAAAACAACGTCTGCCAAGTGTTTTCTTTTCTGCACTTGCTTCGCTGCCTTTTCACATGACGGTGCCATCTTGCCTTTGTTTACATTTCGCAACTCACGCACACGCAAGGTTTATTTGCCGAGTCTAGCATTCCTCCAAGCACAGAGGGAATGCCTGTGACGTGACAGTGAGATTTGTCGCCATTAACAGCTGATTGTCGCCCTTTATCCCTGGATGTCGACTTTTGTCGACATTCGCCTTCAATCCCTCCTGTCGACAAAAGTCGACATCCGCCCTAAAAGAGTTAAAAAGCTTGGCTTTCTTGTTACCCTTGTGTAAGGTTTCACTTTTACTGCTGATTGAAGTGATGGAACAGGAGCAGGTTTTCATTTTGCCTTGCTTAGCTTTTAGCACTGGGCTCAAAATCAACCCATGCTCTCACATTTAAAGAAATTATCAAGAAAATGTTTTACTATAAATTAACTTCCATAGTGGTACTGCCTCCTAGATTACTTTTTAATATCACTATCTAAATGCTAAGATTTGCACTGGGTGTGACGAGGATGGATAGAATTAGACATGAGTACATTAGAGGGTCAGCTCAAGTTGGACGGTTTGGGACACAAAGTCAGAGAGGCGAGATTGCGTTGGTTTGGACATGTGCTGAGGAGAGATGCTGGGTATATTGGGAGAAGGGTGCTGAGGATAGAGCTGCCAGGGAAAAGGAAAAGAGGAAGTCCTAAGCGAAGGTTTATGGATGTGGTGAGAGAGGACATGCAGGTGATGGGTGTAACAGAGCAAGATGCAGAGGACAGAAATATACGGAAGAAGATGATCCGCTGTGGCAACCCCTAACGGGAGCAGCTGAAAGAAGAAGAAGAAGACTGTGTGTGTCAATATATGAGTCTGGTGCAGCAAAGCCAGTTACACTTTGGAAGAAATAATTGTAAATTATACAACGCTTTTTTTGGGACACATCACCTATCATAGGGGCATGATCTTTCTATGGCCAAGAAAATCATTAGCTGCCTTTTGCATAAGTTTTTCTAAATGAATTGGCAATTAAAACATACATAGACTTTATTTTCCATGTATGTATTCATGTTTTATTTATTTATTTTTTATGTATTTTATTATTATTTAAAAATGGTGCCTCTTCTTTTACAGCAATTTCTTAAGATGCATTTTGTTTATGTGCCATCAGTAAAAGTATTTCAAAAAGGTACTTTTTTTGTTGCATTTTTAGGCATGCAGTAACAGGTCTGGAGCATCAGCCTTTGCCATCCGGAAGTATATGGTGAATAAGTACCCGTCTTTGGATCTGGATAAGAGGAGCTACTTACTGAAACAGGCCTTAAAAAGGGTACTTCAGAGAGGAGCAGTCAAACAGGTCAGTCCAGTGTTATAAATGAAAGTTATCAAAATAAACATAAGGATATTAATTATGCCTGTGACGTTATATGCTTTGTCTGGTGGGGGCTATGTCGAAATTACTCATTCATCTCCAAATTTTAATTTATGGTTTTTGTGAAATACATTCCAAAACCTTTCTTTCTTAATGTTCTTTTTTCAGTATGGAATGACAGCTCTTTCTTACATTTCCAGAGAAGACATGAAATCCATTTAGACAGCTTTGGGCTGGAGTATGGCTTTTGCAGATACAATGTTTTTTTTTTAAACATCTTATTTGAAATCATTTTTTTGTTGAGTCTGTCTTCCTAATTAGGATCTTGTGTCAGCCTTTGTTTGACTAGATCAGTGCCATTCTACTGAAAGAGAGGCTGTTCCAGTAAATGTTTAAATGTGTGCCTTCAAAGTGATTAAGTGTAACGGGGTTGTAATAATTTTATGATTCAGTAACATATGATCTTGATCCAATATGGTGTAAATACAGCTACAAAATATAATTCCTGCCGTGCACTCTATAGTGGCAGGACTTCATAACAGATTAAGCATGATCATTAATATAATTGTTATTTGATTTATTGCTTACAAAAAAAATTTCATTTTTTTTGTTTTTACAAGAAAAAAAATTTTCTAGTCTTTCAAAGTATGTCCTCAACACCAGTAGTGATACACATAGGTGCAACTTAGGAAGGTAGAGTTCAGCCTTGGAAAGGAAAAACTTAATATTATGTGGCTTTGGTTATGCCATTGAAATTGGTAGTAGATGAGTATTTTGGGAGTTCTCACACACAGAAGTTTCCTGCATGTGCTACCAATCAAAAAACATCCAGAAAGCTGCTGTCTTCTGATCAGAAATAGTATTGTTAAAGAAGGAAGCAGGGAAAGGCTGGTTTTACTTGTGCAGATTTACAGACAGACTACATTTGGTTAACTGACCACCACATGCAACAGTGGTGTGGAAAATGACATGTTAGATGAACTGTGGCTAAAATACTACATGATCACGAAATGGTTAAACTGCAATTAACATGTAATGTTCTAACTCTTTGTTTAAGATCTTAATTGATATGTAAACTAGAGACAAGTTTATCTTAACTCTAGACTGTTCATAATATTAAAAAATAACATCTAATATTACATTTTTAATGCACATAGTCATTCAAACAAAACTTTCCAAAGGGTATTCAGAGTTCACCATGCAGGAACATCCAGACACTTATTAAAGCACCCCAACAAGGGACGATCATTCAATCTGCCAGGCTTGCTTGTTTAACAAATACCTAAGCTGTCCATATATGTCATCCAGGTTCTACTTCCTTCATCTCTTTGAAGTGCTTTTTGGCTTCAGTTGTAACGGCTTTCAAAATTAGCACCTTCCCATAAGGATAGATACACAATGTTGTTCACTAATTCAGATGATGAATACAGAGAAGTTTAAAGTGACTAATTTTCATAAATGCCTGGAAGGTGTCAAATATCTAAATCAGTAGTTAGGGAGCTTGTAATTATTTTCTAGGTGGTCCTCCTGGAGAGGTTTAGAAATTATAACGGGCAAAATAATTACCGTAGATATTCGCGTATTAGTCGATCTCGCAGATAAGTCGAGTGTATTGTTTAAGCCGAAAATTACGAAATTTGTTATGACCCGCGTATAAGTCGAGGGTAAAACTTGACAATTGGCTCCAGCAGACCCCCCGTGACCCTGTGTTCAGGTTCAGCGGGTTGGAAAATGGATGGATGGATAAAACTTGACAGCTATCAGAGATAGAGGGCGACAATCAGCTGTTAATGGCGACAAAACTCACTGTCACGTCACAGGCATTCTCTCTGTGCTTGGGGAAATGCTAGACTCGTTGACTCTGCGTGTGCGTGAGTTGTGAAATGTAAACAAAGGCAAGATGGCGTCGATATGTCACAAGGGAGCGAAGCGAGTGCAGAAAAGAAAACACTCTGCAGACGATGTTTTGCACATTATCGCTGAGTCGGACTCTGATTTTTCAGAATCGGGTTTCATTGACAGTGATCAGGAATCGAGCAAGAGAGTGAGAAGCCGGCATCGGCTGAACGCATTCGCGCAGCCGATGCAGCTACGGCAAGGTTCGCGTGGGAGGAATACCCAGACATTGATCTGTGGGAGCCGAACTGGCTACCGGACTTCACAAGACAGCATGGCTTGCTGTTGGACACGACAGATCACCTGCTGCTGGACTACTTCAGAGGCTGCTCTCTCCTGATGCTGCTTTTCAGCTACTGTCAAACGAGACAAACAGGTAGGCAGAGAAATTTTTTGAATCGCGGGCTGCGCTTGCATCGCATTGATAGCGAGTGTTGCCTTGGTTCTTTTGATTCCAAATCTGGTTGCACGTGGCAGCTAATGGTATGTTTGTTATCCAAAACCTGCAAAAGCAAATGCTCAAATTCAAGTATTTCACAGTTTAAAGAATTATTTAATGAAATTAGAAAAAAACTAGCTAATTAGCAATAGTATTGCTGGCTTATAATTATTTCAAAGACCATGGGAAACGGCAGATGACCGGTGACTTAACACCGTGAAGCGTTGAGTGTACAATGCCATTACCCAAATTCTATGGACAATTGTGTTGCCCCGCGGATAAGTCAATTCTGTTTTTTTGAATGAATTTTAAGGCATAAATTTTTCGACTTATATGCGAGTATCTACGGTATAATGTTCTTCTTTTGCTATTTTTATTATTTATAAGATGCAACATGTTAATATGTATAAAATGCATTTAAGCGGTAGATAACGTTTTCAGAGTTTCCATAGACAAAGCGAGAAGGCCTTTGAGAGTGAACATTAATAAAGCTGGTAGACTGTAATGAAACAGCGAATAAACATATTTTCCCTTTTTGCCTTTTATTCTGCATGTATAATAAATGTTTTCTGAATTTTTGTTGATTTGTTCCTTTTTAAAATTTTCACTAAAACCTTTTTGAAACAAACTTTAGGAATGCAAAATTTCTTTTGTTACAAGTTTGACTCATTCTGGATCCTACTTTACCAACTCTGTAGCTGCTCGACTTTGGGAACCTCGAAAAGACACAGCTGCATTCCTTTTTCTGCAGATAAAGTAGCAAATCAACAAAAATCTTGCATTGTTTATGATAACCCAACAGGAAATCCACATGAATACAATGAAGTCAGATGGTGAAACATCATAGTGAATGCAAGAAGATAATGCAGATTTTAAGTTCTCAGGCGACATGGTGGCGCAGTTGGTAGTGCTGCTGCCTCGCATTTAGGAGACCTGGGTTCGTTCGCTTCCCGTGTCCTCCCTGCGTGGAGTTTGCATGTTCTCCCTGTGTCTGCATGGGTTTCCTCTGTGTGCTCTGGTTTCCTCCCACAGTCCAAAGACATGCAGGTTAGGTGCATTGGTGATTCTAAATTGTCCCTAGTATGTGCTTGGTGTGTGCGTGTGCGCATCCTGCGGTGGGCTGGCGCCCTGCCTGGGGTTTGTTTGGATTGGCTCCAGCAGACCCCCATGACCTTGTAGTTAGGATATAGCGGGTTGGATAATGGATGGATGGAAGTTCTTACAAGTCCACATCACTGTAAAATCTTACATTGTCTCTCAAAATCACCAATCTTGATACGAGCGCTCATTTTAACATTTTTAGAGGAAAATTAGTCAGTAATACTGTTATTTCAGGCATTGTTATAAGCTTCATCTTTGTAAGCATATGTTTATATCAAGATCGGAATTTACATTTGAATGTGATTTTTTTTTTTTTTAACATTTTGCAGACAGTTGAGGCTGATGTGCTTTAATATTAAAAATACCTCCAGTAATTTGGAATCTAGGTTTACTTAATAGACTTTAATGGTAATTTTTTAATTTTCCAATTGGAGATTACAAATTTTTGTCTTCCAGGTAAAAGGCAAAGGATTTTCAGGAAGTTTCATTGTGGCACCATCAAAAAAGTCTAAAAAGGTCAGTGAAATATATCATTAAATTATATTTATCCTAAACATTGTTAGTTGGTGATATTTTTCTCAATGGTTTACATTTTAATGTCAGCACATTATTTTCTTTTTCTGTTTTCCACATAATATTAAAATTTTTATGTATTTAAATACTACTTAATTGAAGTGAGTAAAGAGACAAATTAAAAAGGTATTACATGAATATTAAGTGATTGATTCTGCTTACACTGTGAACTGTTATATTTTCATACTGACAGAAAGAGACTTGTACAAATTGAATTTAGGCAGACAACTCCTATACAGTATGTACCGACAGAAATGTCCATTAGTTTTTGATAACATGAGAAATGAAATTCAAAATAAATAAATTAAATAAGAAATTAAACTTTTTATAACTGCAAACCAGACTTCAAGGTCATCCAAAGATGATAAATGTTTGGGGAAAAGATGACTAATCATATTTTGTTACTGTTGTAATTATTGATCATTATTGTATTCTGTCTTAGTTTGATGAAATGGCTACCATATTAAATACCATATGTTAAAAATATAACATGATGCAATTGAAAACTAAAAAAAGTTTACTTTTAATGTCTTAATATTAGGATGACTTAATTATATAGTGAAAAGAAAATGCAGAAATATGTTCAAGGGTTGCACCACTCCCTTGGTGTACCCTTTCTATTTTGAACTCAAAAAATAAAGTAAGGTTACAAAACAAAGTATAGCAATTCCCATCTCAAAATTAATGGTCTCTTGAAACAGTCTGGGGTTCCATCTTCTTAATGGCTGGTCCTCAAGTGGCAGTGGCCAGATTAATAGCTGCTTTCCAGGAAAGGTCAGGGCTACCAAAACCAGATGGAGGTGGGGTCATGCATCAAAGAAAAGTAGAAAATATACTTCTAATAGCAAGAAAGCAATGACTAAAGCAAATGCAAATTTTTACAGGGCCAATCCATCAAGCTCAGCTAATGGTGAAATGATCAGTGCAAACTTTATAGAATTACCCTAGTGATAACATGTGTGCACACTTCCAGGTTTTCCACAGCAACATCAAGACAACAATGGTGTTGATCAAAATAAAAAAAAATGGCATCAGGAGAAGACAAAAAAAAATAACCAACTTTATGAAAATGAAGACATAACAAAAAACTAATGTCAGGATCCCAGAAACCATTAGAATTAAGTTTCCATAAAAGGAGTAAAAAATTATCAAATAAGTATGTTTTACAACCGCTTTGTTTGTTTTAATTTCATAAAAAAATTTATAAACATCCTCCCTTGTTTGCTAAAAAGCTTATTTTTGAAACATTTTTTGCTTTAACTACCTCAAAAAAATTGCTGCTTTATCAACATTTTTTCTGGAATTTTTGCAGGTGTCAATTTCCCAAAACACTGCATTTGTAATGTTTTTTTTTCCCAGTTTTATTCCTTTTAATAGTTTGAGCCATTAAATGGTACTGCATTGATTAAAGAGTGATTGCCTGTTAGACAGCAGTTTCAATCACAGACATTCATTGTGGTAGTGTACTTTAAATTAATTAGGAATTTCTTACCAAATAAATCAATAAAAGAAATAAGGTGGGTTCCGTGTGCAGGTACCAGTCTTTGTTCCCAGTCAGAATATATGAAGTGAAGTTGATCAATTATCCTAGTCATGAGTGAGGACTGTTGAGTTTGTCCATTCAAACCTGGTATTTGCCCTACAACCAGTGGTGCCGTAATAAGCACTATAATTCCACAAGCCTGTGATTTATAAAGCAGAATTAGAAGTTGCATTAATAGATGTTAAATGGATGACCATACTAACATAGTGAGTTGTAAGACTTTTAGAATTAAAAGCACCAAGAATATAAGAAAACTACTAAGATTCAAGCAGAAATTATCTGAAGTCAAAGAAAATGCAATAAAGTTAAAGACAAAATCAGATCAGCTGTAGTTAAAAGCTGCATGAATTTTAGACGTTGCAGACTGCTACCCTGCAACATTTAACCACAGTGTCACAGAACAATATTTTTTAAGCATTCTTTTTACATATCTTGAAAGAATACCATAAAAGATTTATTTTAGACATTGATTATCATTGAGGTGTAAGTAAGTATGTGAGGTTTTAGGCTGTTCATCTGTTGGATGTGTAAGGTACCATTGAATTTGGTAGTAGGGGTAACTTCTGGACATCTTTCTCACAACTTGCAGCAGAAAAATTGTAGCAATTCAGCAAATTTTATTATTGTCACTGTTTCATTTGTTTAAAGCTACAACAACCGTCTAGATAGTTAAAAATATACTGTAATATGAGCATAATCCTTTGAACAGATCAGTGCTGTCTCCTGTTGCCTGTTTTTTTCTTCTGTTTTTTTCCTTTTGTGCCAAAGTACTTTATACCATAAAATTTCAATTTATTTATTTGTATCATAAGGAGGTGTAAGTTGACCACTGAAATATGTTATAGAGACATATGTCTAAAACTGATAAATCTGGCATGGTTATTAGACTTACTAACATGTTTTATTTAGTTTTGCACATAAGTTACAATATAAATTAAAATTACAAAATACTGTAGTTACAGGCAAATACAGGATCAATCCGTCCTTGTAAATGCATGTTAAAATTTGTGTATCTTATATTTTTTTTTAATAAATGAACCAACTGGTGTGCGTTTTTTTTTTTTTAAATACTTAATAACTATGTTAAATAGAAATACTTAATATATCACAAAACATTAGAAATCGCTATATTGTCACACTAACAAATAATATTATTAACTTTGTCTTTGATATACGGGGACAATTTGCATTTAGGAATATTAAAACTTGTATTTCAAATACAGTAACCATGTTTCATATTTTGTGTCTAAAAACCATTCATAAGCTTTGATGCAGACTACACCTTGAAGGGATAGGCCTGAATACCAAAATTATTTTATATGTCAATCAAAGGGAACAGCAAAATGTAAAAGGAACTTTACTGGTGGCATGTAAAAAATTCTCTTCCAGAGCTATCAGCAATAGAAAGGAATTCAGTGTATTATTAGTAAAAGTTGTATTGTTCACAATAAAAGAAGATTTAAAGATTTTAGAGATTTTAAAAAATCCAGTCAAACTTTCTTCTTCTAGTAATTTCCTTGACTGTATCCATTTAAAACACTGTCTTCTTGATAGAAAGCTACTGACTCTATAAGGTATTTTCTCAGATTTTTCAGGTAATGGACAATGTTTTTACATAAGGTAGTTGTAGTCACTAATCACAGTACCAAAGACTGAACCCTGTGTACAGTGTGAATATATTAGGTCATGTATGAATATAGTTATGTTGTTTCAGGCTTTTTCCTTCTCCCTTATAGAAAAGCAACTCTGGTTCCAACAAGGCTCCTTTACCTCTGGAGCATTCTGAGAAGCTAGAAGACACCTTACCCCTTGTTTTCACCCGACTCTGTGAGCCAAAAGAAGCATCCTATCGTCTCATTAAGAGATATGTAGAGCAGTATTTTCCAAAGCTCAAGGTGAACAGCAGGTAGCCTTATTAAATTCTAATATCCAGAAGTTAATATTTTAACATGTATCCTATTTGAAACTAAATGCCTCCTAGCTCTGGTTGCTTCATGAGTTCTGATTTGTACATGACATTGTCAGGTGACACTACTGAAGACAAACATTAATGAATTCATAATTTCATTCCAAAAAGTTTTAGTTTACAAATTATTTTATGAAACACTTTAAACTGTTTTAATAAATATTCTTGGACTTGACATTGGGCAGTTGAGGAACTGTTATAAAAATGGAACTAACTTGATAGAAATACATTAAATGGATGAGGCAGAAAATACAAAAAAATAACACAATAAAGCCAGATCAGACTGTTTGGTATTATCCTCTTTAATAAAATCCCTGTGTGCGTCCAGGTGTCCGTGCATGTGTGTCTTCTGGTGAAGTACGAATGCGTGGAGCATGGTGCGATGCGCGATATTACTGTTAGAGAAAGTTATAGGCGTTTTACGGAAATACAAACCAGTATTACTGCGAGAGGAAATTAAAGGTACACAATACAGTGATGCATATTACAGCCACATACAAGCCAGTATTACTGTCAGAGAAAACTAAAGGCATATTACCGACGCGCACACCTGTATTACCGCCTAAGAAAATTAAAGGTATATTACGGACTTACAAGACAGTATTACTGTCACAGAAAATTAAAGACACACAATACACGGCGGCAGCCCACGAAGAACGGTCAGCTTAGCAAGTAAACATCAACAAAAGAAAGGCTGAAAGACAAAGAAAAATACGACCAACAAAAAGAATGAGGTCAAGGTCCCTTGCCATTTAATATAGACTGTTCCTACTAATGTTTATTTATGCACTACTGTTCTAGCGCCCGTTATTGTAACGGGCTTAATGACTAGTTAGTTAATAAATTATACATGGTTTGAAAAATTTCAGCCATTCCACTACACTACAGAAGTGCTGCAAGTGTTCAATGTTTCCTCTGCATTTGTGTCATGTTTTTCTTAAAACGTGGGATTGCACAAGTAATATAATTTTAGTTTTAGTGAAGGCAACTTGGCTAACTAGCATTTTGTCAACATTTTAAAGTAATTCCTCATCTGCCTAATCATCTGCAAATGGATTGGTATACAGCCAGACAAAACTGATGTTGCAAAATACACACCTCTGCAAACATTTAGAAGTACTGAAGTGCCTAAAGTTTCAGTGTGTTTGAAAGATGCAACAGTCCAACTGAACTTGACCAATATTCCCTGTCCTGATTGGGTATCAGTATTCTTCTCAATAGTTGTTTAAAGCAAGGAGGCCTTGGCCACTCCACTTCTATGTCTCGGCCCGACACAACTCCCTTACAGTCTTTCTATAAATCTATTTACATTATAGCTAAGGAACTTTAACTGATGATAAGTTAGGCATCAAGAAAAGGTTACATTTATAAGTGAAGGCAGGTATTCCTTGCATCTTGCTAATGTGGTTGCTTTTTAACTAATTGATAAGAAACTACTTAAGCTATGGTTGAATAATTGCATGGTGTTGACCTCTACATTCTAGTTCTGTTAAATTTGAATAAAGAATTATACTAAATAACTTTAGAAGACAGTTTATTAAACTAAAGAAAATTACTATGTAGAAAATGTCAAAACATTGAATTATAAAGTAATGTGGGTAATTTTACCCATTGTAGTTAACATGGAGTTTTATTATAATTTTCCACTTTCACATCAAAGTAGAGAAAAATAGTATCTGAAGCTATGATAATTGTATTTATGGGGGCATCTCTATAGTAGATAGTATGTTAAAGGCTTTTGTTTCCTTCCCTTCAAAGACCCCACATGCTAAAAAATGCATTGCAAAGAGCAGTTGAGAAGAAACAGCTGGAACAAATAACAGGGAAAGGAGCTTCTGGGACTTTCCAGGTAAGTAAGCAGTTTTTTCATTGAACAGTAATTTTCATATTTTTTCACACGTTCTTTGATTTCTTGGTGTCTTACTGTAGCCATTGTGTGCTTATTTTACAGCTGAAGAAAGTGGGAGACAAGCCCCTTTTGAGTGGTGGCCCATTTGAAGATGCAATTGTGTCAGCTATCACAGCAATGAATGAGCCTAAAACCTGCTCCACCAAAGCACTAAAAAGGTTTATCTTAGGGAACAACCAGGGAGGAAGGGTTTATCTTCAGGGTAAGTTTAGTACCTCTATTTACCATATTTAATAAGTTCTTCCAATTAATTACTCATTCTCTATACACTGCAATTGCAAAGGTACAGCACAAAATACAGTAATTGCAATGTTGCAATGTCCATTACAGCCTGTTATACAAAAATGACACACAACAATGAACAAAAGTATTTGTTCAGAAGTCCCTGTGTGAAGGCTGATGTAATGAGTACTAGAACCTCGTGCATGACTCTTACGAATTTGAAGCAAATCACTTTACTACCTTTTGGAGCACAGCTCTCTCTATTCTACTGACTGCATCATGATCTGTAAATTGATAAAACCCATGGCAAGGTAAGAGAGCAGCATTTGAAGAGGGAAAACCTTCAATTATTCCTTAGTGTCTTAATATGTTCATAATTTTGTGTTTAGATTTAAATTCCTTTCTATCAGGCTGAATAGGAGTGTGAGTACGTTTTGGTATGGAGGGGGTTGACTATGTGTTGTGCCATTTTTTGCTGTTTTTTCTTGTTTGTGGCATCATGTATTGATGCCATCAGATGTGCCCCAGACAATGTAATGGTTTTCCACAGACATCATTGTCAACCATTACATCGTGGGAGCCATTTTATTTAAATCTTGTGGCTTTTTACTTTAATGACAAAACTGTAAGTATCAGTGCCTGTCTTTCTGTAAACATAGAAGAAAATAATGATAAAAAAAACCCAGTTCTTATTTCAAATGGTTCGCACCTTACAGGAAGCAACAGGGCACCTCAAGACAAAAGGGAATAGAATGCTGTGGGCAGGCTGTTACTGATTTTAGACATCTGGCATGTTTGAGTAGAAGTACTTTGCGTTCTCTGGCAGAAAAATGGATACACAAAGTTTTACTATGAAACCCTATGCCATCCTGTGTTTCTTTATATGTAGTTACACCCGTGAAAGGGATTGACTTGTCAGACCAACCTCTAACTTTCCCCTCACTCGACATTACTGAGTATAGTGGACCTTGCCATGAGAGTGAGCATTTGAGGAAGAGCAACTCTGTTATCATGATGGGATATATTTTTTGTAAACAATAGTAAACTGATTTAGCTGATGTTTCAAGAAGCTCCTTTCACTGTGGAATTGGATTCTACTGCCGAGAGCCAAGTACTGTATTTAATGCTACTTGAATAACAAACCTTTCAGGTTCCAGTCAGTTTATCAGTATTTCCATAGCAACATTTTGGTTCTGAGCACCTCCAACAACTGCATCATTAGTGCTGTCATGTTTTTCTGTCAACAGAACAAAAGGTAGGACACAGTTAAGAACAACATATGATAGTAACAGGCTAAATAAACTGGCATAAGCAACTTTTTTTTTTTAATCTCCCCTTTCTTTTTCTCCTTTCCTGAGTTGGGAAAGAGGAATCTTTCAGTATCCCCAGATCATTCCTCCAGGTGTCGAAAAAGTCATCACCCAGTCACTCACAAACCCTTGGCAACAAAGGCATCCAGCAGTAGTAATAGATGTTATTGTATTGCCATAAGTAATTAATTGAGAGACTTGATTGAGTTTGTAGAATTTCTCACAAATTTAACAAGTATCTTCAGACTTACGCATGAGGAAATAAAGCTGTACTTGAGACTGTGATCACATTATTTTTCCTATAAGATCATTTGTCTTTTAAATTCACTGTTTTTTTACACAAACTAAGCATAATATATAATGCCTAGATATAGATTAAACTAGATGCAATTGTTGTTAACTGTGATTTTTGTATACACATATTTTATTAAGTTTATGTACTGCGTTTCTCTTGTTACCTCAGGATGCTTACCCCCAACTGTACTTTTTACAATTACATGTTTTTTTTAATACAGATGACAAAGTTTTACTTCACTTTTTATGCAGTATTGAGGAGCAAGTTTGTAAAATAAAATATAAATATTGTGAACTCATTCAAACTTACTGCCTTTTTTGTACATTTCCAATTTATGTTGATAGTGAACAATTTGAAGAGGACTCTGAGACGCTGTGAAATGTTTGGCTGGATGGAGAAGATAACTGGAAAAGGATTTAGTGGAACTTATCAGCTCTGTTTCCCATATTACCCAAGGTAAATCATTTCGAAAGAATTATAAATATGCAAACTGTTGCCACTTGAAGGTATAAAAATGAAATTGTGGAGTTTCATCAGAATCACACTGGCATGGCTACATCTTGTTTAAAAAAAAGAAAAAAAAAATACTTTTGAATTATGCAACATAATATACAGTATAATACAGTATATTGTGTCTGACACACATGGCCCCATCTTTAGTGCATTGGTAACTCCACGCTTACAACTCTAGTATGCTTTGCTCTGCTGATTCAGCCATTCTATTTATTTAACAATGGCATTTATTTAAATTAAATAAATATAAATTTACATAAATTTTACTTTACAGTACTTTGAACTTAAATTATTACAAGATTGCATGTTGCCTCTTATAATTGAATGAAAATGCCTGTTTTTGTAGGGTGATAGACTTTTTCTGTACCTCTCTCAATTTTCTTGGGAGTAACAATATTAAGCTATCTTAAAAAGTGAAAATTAAATATTGTTAAAGGTGCTTTGATGAATTATTTCAGAGCCATTTATCACAACAGGAATAATGTGTGTTTTGTTGGGTTAGTTTTCCCATACTGTAAACCGAGGACACCAGTTTATGTGCATGTAGCAGGTACTTAATGATTACATACTTGGAAGTCTTGCTTTTTTTTGAGTTTTTCTTTCAGCTGTCAATGTGTATGATGTGTGCAATTTATTTTATTTACGTACTTTTAAGCTGGTTATTTTCAAATGGTAATTTCATTTTCTTTCTTTATAGCCCTGCTACTCTCTTCCCTGACAAGCACAAAGACCAAGACTCTGAAGATGAAGCATCATCTGAGGAAGAGGACTCTGAAGATGAGTCTGAGGAAGAATCTGAAGAGGAGTCACCACCATCGAAAAGGTAATATTCTTACACATATAAGCTAAAATTCACATTACTTGCATTCTCTGGTTCAAAGGCAGCTAGTCAGAGATGTAGAGCACACAAGCATATCCCCCAGTTTCATTTTTTTATGATTCTGGTTCTTTTAATGTTTTAAAGGATAAATTTGGTATTTTTCAAGTCAAAGTTAATTCTCCATAAGCGTGGTATAGATGTATTGCCAACATGAAATTGTGTTCCAAAAGTCAATGTGAAATGCCAATGCAGGAAAGATATTAAATATATATATATATATATATATATATATATATATATATATATATAAATATATATAATATAGAAAATGCTGGACTTTGGATGCAATTTCATGTGGCAGATGCATATCATTTATCTTACATCTATTGATCAGCATACCAGAGTGTTCCCTAGAGAGGGTCAGTTCTTAGCTGCTTCAGACAACACAGCTGTGTTGTGGCTATAGAGGGTCCCATATCTCTGAGCCTTGTCACTTTATATCATTTATTGGGATGTATATTTACAAAAAGGTTGTAAAAAAAGAAAGCTATCATTAGTGATGCATCAGATAACTGGAATAGTTTTTGCTATTTTTATACCTTAATAAAGACCAAAAAAAAACTATATATAGCTAAACTTACCTTATATACTCACATTTAAGCTCTCCCGCGGTTAAGTCAGGCCTTGATTTTTACCGTATAATTTCCGGTATTTTATAATGTTGGTCGTATAAGTCGAATGAGGAAAACTCACGGTATTAGTCCAAGAGATAATGATATGCAAACGCCCACCTGAGAGAGTAACCACGGAACACACTGCCTTTTTTTTTTTTTTGTATGTATGTATTGTGCCTGCATGACCACACGGTAATACCCAAACTATTCCGAAGCGACGTTTGCACTGTTTTGTGTTTTTTGTATGTCACACCCTCATACACATTTATCGTAAGAGCATCCCTTATCTATGATGGAGCATTCCATCAGAAGACAATATGAAGCTGGCTTTAAATTAAAAGTCGTTGAAGTGGTGAAAGAAATTGGTAACTGCGTTGCTGCAACAAAATCCGATGTGTCTGAGAAACTGATGTGAGATTGGAGGAAGTAAGAAGATGAAAAAAAAAAAATTTAAGTCACATTTTTGAATGGTCGTATAAGTCGGGGTCTGATTTTATGATCGATTTTTTGGGTTTCAAGAACCAACTTATTCGTGAGTATATACGGTATATAACTTTTTTATGTAACTATATATATTATGTTATATATACACACACATCAAAAACAAAGTGAACATTTAATTTAATTAAATAATTTAAAATTTCTAAAATAAATGGTAAATATATGGAAGTGTTTGGGAGCAGTGTGGCAAGGAAGTGGTTAACACTGCCGTTACATAGATGCAGTGTCTCTTAGTTTGTATTGAAGTCTGATCATTATCCATGTCGAGTTTACACCGTACCTGTGTAGCTTTTCCCCCTGGGTATTTTAATTTTATTCCTATAACACCAAAGACATGCAGATTAGACTAACTGTAAACACTCTTTAGGTTCAAATATATGTGTGTGTTTGTGAATGAACCCTGCAATGTCCAAAGGACTTTTTCATGCCATGTGGCAACTGCTTCCTGAATAGGTTTAAGTCCACTTCAACCTTGAATCGGATTAAGTGGTTTGAAAATTACTTTGTGACACCTCATATTTACAAACTAAAAGGGCTAGTACACATTTCAGTATCAAGCAAAAAATATGTTAAATAAAATAAAAGTACACACACACACAGACATGCATATTCAGTATTTTTATATACACAACCAGAATCATTTCCATGAGTGGAGCAGATTTCTTTTGCGTACATACAGGTTAGAAGTGCCCCAAATTGACCCTCATATCCCAGAACCCCTGAGCCCTTGGCTGCCTTCTTTAAAGGGTAATGTGCTCCCACATCTTCTCACTTAGGACCATGTGCCACCCCCTTTTGATCAGTTGTTCTAGCCTCTTGCCAGCTCTCAGTGCTTCCCATCTATGGGTATGCCTACCTATACAAACCTGATTTTCTCCCTTAATATACCATTTTCCACCAGATAAGTTCTTTTCTAGATACTTAGCATAATTACAAAGGTTAATATCCATTGGCCGCAATTTTTGTCTTGCACAAGAATTTTATTATGTAGAGCTTGGCCACCCTTCACAACAGAAGAGAGGTTTACTGTTGACTGCATTTTGAAAGGTACAAATAAATGCTCAGATTGACACTATTTAAGGCATGAAATAAATTCTTGAAATGTGTGTATCAAATTTTCTAAGCTCAGAAACAGTGCTTCTTTGTTTTTCTGTATTAAACATAATTCTGTTCAGGCCTCACTAATAGACACACTGGAAAGTCCATCACAAAATTATAATTTGACCATAGCCTTGCTCTTTAATCCTGTAGTCATTCCCATGACAGATACTATGCAGTGCTTGATGTTAGTATTTCTTTTGATTTTGTGTACAGTATTGTGCAATGCAGCTTGTGATGTAATTTTATTTTTGGTTGATAATTGTTGTGTTCTTCGGGATCTGATACAACCATTGATCCTACAAATTACAGACTTACATTTTGATAGGAAGCAAGATCAAGATAATATTTAGTTTGACTAAAAGTATAAAAACTTGCTCCCTGTCTATCCGTTACACATTATACAGGCTATACATTATATTTTACAATATATTAAACTAGGAAGCTTAGAAATGTTTTTAGGTGTAGGTTTAGCTTTAAAATTCAGGATACACTTTCAGACATCAAAAAAACTGAATGATTTTGTTTCTTTTTGCTTAACTAAATACATTTCACAGGCAGAAAAAAAGACCTCCCCCTAAAGTTCGTGCTCCTCTACCTCCAAAGCGACGGACGCCAGCTGGTAAGAAAAGAACCAGTAGCGCTCAGAAAGTCAGCACTCCAGCGTTTTCTTCGAAGAGTAAAAGAGCAACTTCTGTTAAAAAACCGGCCGCATCTCGTAAAAAGGCAGTCACGCCAGGAAAAGTAGCCTCTAACAAGCAAGTTGAAACCGCCAAAAAAGCCAGTACACCCTCTACAAAAAAGATGACAAGCAGGTTGCCCAAGAAACCCTCACAGAAGACTCCAGTAAAGTCATCTGCCAAGTCCCCAGTTAAGGAGAAGTCAGTGGGACGTAAATCATTGAGGATGAAAAAGTAGCCAAAATACAGTAAAGGCAGCAACCACATATAAAAGGTTAGGTAGTAGTAGAGTGCCCAAGTGCTTTTATTTTCTTGTTTTCTCTCTGCATTCTGGCCCCTTTTGTGTAAGTTTTTCAATTTTTTCTCATGAAGACAAAAGAAATAGGTTTTTCTTTTCATTCATTTTCTCTTTCATCATTGAGGTTCAAAGTTATGCTAGTACTCCACACTTAAAAAAAAAAAAAAAAGAAAGAAAGAAAGAAAACAAATGGCTTTTCTAAAATGCTACTGCCCCCATAAGTTTATGCTGATTTGCTTTTATTCACACATGTATTAATTTTAGAAAGATAGCAAATATGTTGTCACTTTTTAACTCTTATTTTATTTTGCTTTTACTCTTTTTGTGTAAATATAAGGATTTACTACTAGGGGCTTGAATCACTTGATTTAAAATGGGTTTGTTCAATTGATTTAGAGAGGGTGGTTGTCTTTTTTTATATATATAAATATATATATATATATATTCAGCACTGATGTACCATTATGAGAAACCAGTCTGAAATCCTTCATTTCAATTATTTCTACCTGATTGTCAAAGACAAATAAAATGAGTTGTTGTACAGGGCAATAATCATTTATGATGTGCATATTTACTCATTTTTAACTAAATCATTATCTTTCCCTAGCACTAGTTTATTATGTCTTTTTTCTTCTTCTTTCTTCTTCTTCTTCTGGACTCTTTCCCGGTTTGGTAGTCTGTTAGTGAATTTATTTTAATCTAGCTGTCAACTTTGTAGAGTTGTCATTTAGCGTTCACCCATATTTATTTTGAAGGGCCAATAATGTGATAATGGATGAAGCCAAATGGCTACCCTTTACCTTGTAAACTAACCTTTATACATTATTTGGATTGTTGTTGATATACTCCCCTTCCATGATTTTGTTACGTAAAATGTTTGCTCTTCCTTCAAGGATTTTGAAAAAATCACTCTTGTTATGTAAAATGTTTTTTTTTTTCTTCTTCTCTAAGAAGGCCTATTATAACACTTCAGTGTGTGCAAATTCTGCTTTCTATGAGCTGTTTCATCAGAGCAGTGTAACTAATTTGGCATTCTTCCTTGTATCAGGCAACTGATCATAAGAAATGATCTTTAAAAAGAAAAACAAATAAGCACATTTTCTTGTAGTGTTTTTTTTGTTCTTTTTTTATACTTTTTAGTGTAGAAACTCTTGAGCAAACAAATATAACTCATTCCAACTTGTTTGTGTAAGAACTGATGGGTAACTTTAATGTATATTAAAAGCCTAGCTAATTTGTTTAGGGATCAAAGATGGGATTGATTATTGTATTCTTTAGTTTAAAATAAACACTGTGTCTATTTAAAAAATAAAAAAAAAGTGGAAATGTTTGTTGTGATTAGCGTACAACATTGAGTTTTAAAGACTGAATATTTTTTTTTGGTTAATTCAGAGAACATTGCTCTTTAGAGACTGCATGCATGTAATCCCAGCGTTTGTGATGCTTTCTTTTCTGTTATCAATAATAAATATTAGATTGGTTATTTGTGCTTAAGTCTTTTTTGACACAATTTTTTACAGAAACGACACTGAACACTTAACCACGTTATATGAGTTTTTGTATGCTGTGCTGAACAATAACTATGGTGCTAAATACATTTTATCTCTTAAAACATTATACTGCATTCCTTCCTTTTTTCGGGGGGTACATTACTCAAAATGGACATAACCTCTGAAATGGCAAGGAATAGAGCAGAATCTTCCTAATGTTTCCCATCATGTCTTCTTAGCAGGCTGCAAAAAAATACCTTTTGTACCAAGTAAGCTAAATTGGTGTCTCTTATGAGCACTGCAAGTATGACAGAAGGGAACTGTAGGAAGTGATATAGTAGTTAAATGTAATGTAATTCTTCATTTTATTATTTGTCCCAACATCACACCCAGGATTTCTTAAATAACAGATGATATTTAGGTGATCAGCAAAACTGTTCAGTGTATTTCAGGGCTCTCTCAGCACCTTTGTATAAAGATTGAATTTTTATTTTATATAGTGCAATTTATAGAACACAACTTTGCAGGATAACTTTGAAGTTAGGTGTTTTATTATGGAAATATTTGCAGAGGAAAGAGGGAAAAAAATCCATCATTGCTTTATGAAATAAAGGTCAGTTAATCACAACAGTTTAGGGAACTTTGAATACTTATGAGGAAGACCACCAGAAAGGCAAACTAAGAGTTAACCCTGCTGCAGAGAATACATTCATTAGAGTCACCAGCCTCAATTGCACTTCATCTCACAGCCCAGATGAATGCTTCACACAGGTCAGGCAGCAGACGTATCTGAACATCAGCTGTGTGAAGCGGGTCTTCATGGTATAAATGCTTTGGACATTGGACTCGTGAGAATCTGTCTTTTTAGTCAGATGAGTGCAAATCTGAGATTTTTCGTTCTATCCATCGTGTCTTTGTGAGAAGTATAGACGAGAATGAGTGATGTCTGCATGTGTGGCTCCCATCATGAAGCACAGTGGAGATGGTATGGGGGCACTTTGCATTATTTAGAACTGAAGGCACACTTAACATAAACTTCATAGTATTCTGAAGCGGCACACCATCCCATCATGTTTGCGCTTGGTTGGGCTATGGGACAGTGACCTAAGTCACATGTGCAAGATGTATGAAAGGTGTGTGACAAAGGAAGAAAGTGATGGAGTCCTGCAGAAGCAGACCTGGTCTACAAAGTCACCCAGCCTAAAACCAAAAGAGAAGGTTTGGATTAAGATGGACTGAAGAATAAAGGAAAAGCATTCAGCATATGAGGGGAGCACATAAAAAACTATTGGAGGAGTATCCTAGGTGGCCCCCTGTGAAGTTGTTGGAGATAATCCCAAGCATGTGCACGGATATCAAAAAGGCAAAGGGTGGATATTTTAAAAATATAACGTTTTGCTTTGTTTAACATATTTGGTCTCTCTCTACATAATTGTGAGTTGTTTGATAGATACAGTATTTTAGATCTATAGTTCTTTATTTTCCCAAGGAGGAAATTTAGCTTTTTACAGAACACATGAACTACTAAAAAGAAAAACCTTTGGACATGGATAAAGGTAATTAGGCCATTAGAATGAGGCATTATGCAGGCTTATTGTCATAGATATAAAGGAACCTCAGTAGCATTTCTTGACAAACTTCTACTGAGTAATTTGTTGACTAAAAGAACTTAATGTTAGTGTGTCACAGAGAGGATATGCAGCATAATGGCCATCAGTTTTGTCTTCATTCTCTCCTCCACTATTAACTGCACTGGCTCACGGCGTGGTTTAAAACTGAGCCTGCCTTTTAGTCTGTGTGTTGATTGAGTGGGCTTCTTTTGAAGTGATGTTACTAGCTCAACACACCATAGCATAGAAGATCACACTGGCCATAACAGAGTTACAGAATATGTAAAGGATGTCACTACCCACATTAAAGGAACGCAGTCTGCCAAGAAAAAAAGAAGTCTTTTAACCTTACTTATGTAGTTTGCTGTGTGTTATGAGATCAGTCCAGCCTGTCATTGATGTGGTCCTCCGCCATCTCCACATCCACTCATTGATTAGTGACCAAGCTTAAAGACTCTTTGATGTGGAGTCAGTCTTCATTGTATTTCTTTTACTGGTGTTAGGTGATGTCTAAGCAGATTAAAGACGAGCAAGGTGTTGTGCTGAGGGAGCATGACAAGATCAAGAATAGATGGAACCAGTACTTTGAAATGTTGTTGAAGAAAGAAAATCCAAGAGTAGTATTTGGGGATGGACTCCCAAATGAATGGCTGCTACCAAGAATAAGGAGTAGGAAAGTAAAGGAGGCACTAAAAAGAGTAAAGAATGGAAAAGCAATAAAACTGGATGAAATACCAGTGGAAGTACCTTGAGTTTAGGGGAATAGGCAGTAGATGTGTTTGTTGTGGGATATAATGCAGAAGATGTAAGAACAGGAGAAAATATCAGATGAGTGGAGGAACAGTATGGTTGGACCCATTAAAAATAAAAGGGAGATATTTAGGATTGAGGAAACTATAGAGGGATAATGCTGATGTCACACACAATGAAAATCTGAGGAAAAGGGTGATAGGGAAATGGCCTCCTGAAGAGACCACCATAGGGTACGAGGTTCTTGTTTTTAGGTCAAGCAGAGAAATGTCTGATGCAGTCTTGCATTGTAGTGGCTCATATGGAAAGTTTTACATATTGTTTTGATTGATTTGGGGACGGCGTGTGACAGAGTGCCACATCAAGAGGTCTGGAAGTGCATGAGATAGAAAGGAAGACCAGAGATGTATGTGAGGATGGTCCAGGATATGTACAGTATGGGGGAGTGAGGACTCGGGTTAAAAGCAGTGTTGGGGTAACAGATATAAGAGTTAAAATAAGTCTGCACCAGGTATCCTTACCTCTTTGATCTAGTTATGGATGTGTTGAGTCATGAGATGAAAGGTTATAATCCTTTGTGCTTGCTTTTTGCGGATGAAATTGTGTTGTGTAGCACCAGAAAGGAGGAAGTGAAGATAAAGTTGGAAGAATGGAGAACAGCTTTAGAAGACAGTGGATTTAAGATAACTAGGAAAAAGACAGAATACTGTATATGAGGTTTAATGATGATCAGGATTCAGATGTTAGCCTTGAGTTTAAATACTTGGGATCAACATTTCAGAGTAATGGGGATTGTGGAAGAGAGGTGAAATAAGTCAGTGCAGGCAGGGTGGAATGGGTGGAGAAGAGTGTCGAATAATTTGTGACAGACAGGTATCAACAAGAGTGAAATGGAAGGTCTACAGGATGGTAGTGAGACCATCTATGTTATATGGGCTGGATACTGAGCTGGAGGTAGGAGAGTTAAAGATGCTGATTTGAATGCTAGGATTAGAAATGAGGACATTGGAGGGTCAGCTCAAGTTGGACGGTTGGGAGACAAAGTCAGAGAGGTGAGATTGCGTTGGTTGGACATGTGGAGAGGAGAGATGCTGAGTATATTGGGAAAAGGATGTTAATGGTAGAGCTGCCAGGGAAGAGGAAAAGAGGAAGGCCTAAGAGAATGTTTATGGATGTGGTGAGAGAGGACATGCAGGTGATGGGGGTAACAGAGCAAAATTTAGAGGACAGGAAGATATGGAAGAAGAT
Source organism: Erpetoichthys calabaricus (assembly GCF_900747795.2). Taxonomy (NCBI): domain Eukaryota; kingdom Metazoa; phylum Chordata; class Cladistia; order Polypteriformes; family Polypteridae; genus Erpetoichthys; species Erpetoichthys calabaricus. Next base: position 166,948,385 of record NC_041401.2, on the reverse strand, counting down.
GATTCGCTGTGGCAACCCCTAACGGGAGCAGCTGAAAGAAGAAGAAGAAGGGGGTGTGTACACTAATGCAACCAGGATTTAGTATGATTTTTTTCCTTTATTCACTAAACACTTTCTGATTTGTTTTCACCTTCTTTGTATAGTTTGCAGTTTTGCAATAAAGGTGGAATACGTTCTGACGGGCTTTATCTTCATTCTGTTATTACATAAAATCTACAATTTTGGCAGGGGTGTGTCAACTTTTTATATCCACTGTGTGTGTATGTGTGTGTGTGTGTGTATATATATATATATATATTTGCAGTTGGAGATCCACAAAGGGAGAAAAAACGAGTTGATGTTTGTAGAATCATTTCTCAGGGGGCCATCTTAATATATAGGCACAATGGGCACTAGATGGTACCCACAGGAGCATTGGGGACCATCGGGCTCCAGCACACTACTTTGCCTGGGGGCCTATGATGCTGTTAAGATAACTCAGCGATTTTTTCACAAGACTTATTTTTGTCCATTAGGGAGAGTTTCTTTTCCTGTGAAATTTCAGCCCGATTGTGAAACATTTAGAGATTGCCCCATTCTGCACATTTTATTGGTATTATTACTACACACATACTCTTGTGTGGGGTCCTTAACTGGCAAAGTGATTAGTAAACAAAAAAATGAAACGGAGAACATTCTAGTACTAAGGTGGAGTTCCCCGAACATTCTACTAGTAAGTAAGAGATTATGTTTTAGCCCTTTTTGATTACAGTCTCAGCAGAAACAAAGGAAAAGATGGTGCAAAGCCTTGCAGCGACCACCATTACCAGACATCCCTCAGTATCTTAAGCTGACAAATGAATCTGAACAGCCCAAGTGTGAGGATCTGGTAACAGATCATCTTTTTTTTTTTGATGTCCTGATGGAAAAAGGCAAAAACGGTCTCAGTCATTTCTCAAGAAACCATCACAACAGTGAACAGATGATCCAGTCTTCAACGAATTTTGTAAATTGCCGGCGCACATGACGGCAGTGAACAATGCAGCTAAAAGAGGTAGATTTCTCATTGAAAAGTACAGTGACATACTGACAATCGATGAGGAACATAAACAGTTTATTCTTCAACTTGTCACAAACCACTGCAAGAATTTTCCAACTTAATCAAAGACAGTGCTGTTGTTGTACACCTGCAAGAGTGGAACAGTTGTCTGCTGTTCAGTTCAGATAACATAAAATCTGCCAAATTGGAGTGACCTCTAAATGTTTTTTGTTTTCATCACAATTTTGTATGTTTGTTATAAATATGATCAAGAATAACACTATCCTTGTAGATAACTTGAATCTAATAGTATTTTGTTTTTGGGCCACCCTAAGCTCTCTCTGTCTGCCTCTCCATAAATAATAAATGCATAAAACCCCGCGCTAGGCGATATGGCAGGGATGGCCGCCGCGGAAGAGGTCGGAACCAATGTTTATTGCTCTCGCGTTGTGGCGGGACACTAATCACGTAGGACCAAGTTAGTCAAGTTGTATTTTCTTTCCTGGAGATGGCGGCGAACTCGTGGGCTCTCGCTGTAGATGAACAAGAGGCTGCTGCCGAGTCGGTCCGTATCAGTCTTATTGTTATCATTATTTCTTAACATTAACGATAAATGTGATGCTTTTGCTGTATTGAGCTTCATATCAACGTCAACGCGCGCGCTCATCTATGAACATGCGGGTGAGGAGCAGGCCAGTTGGCCTCATGCTGAAGAGAAAAAGAAGGGTTCCCATTGTGCCTAAGGTGCCCCGTGTTGTTTTGGAGAGCACTGTCTGTTAAAGGCATTTTGCCTTGGCGTTCAACTTTTTGTTTCTCCTGTGTGCCGAGTGATGGGCAGGCTCTGTTGTGCGCCTCCGGCTGTGCTGGGAGTCGCCGCAGTGACTCAGGCTTTCTGTGCATCGGTGTGACGACGTTCCCTTGTGTTCGTCAAGCACTCAATGATTGATCGCACGTACCCGCCTTCATGTGCTATGCTGGTCACTTTCAGTCTTGAGGGTCGCATCGCATGATCCTCCTTTAGGCTAGGAAGGTTAACCAACCACCCGCTAAGCGCTGATCCATCCCTGGGACGTGTCCGTGTCGTACTGGTAAGCAGGGAGCGTGAACAGGCGACCCACGGCAGCACTCGTGGCGGTGATGTCTACAAAAGAGCTGGACAATGCGGTCACCTGGCTGTTCGTTTTGTCAGCTTCGGTCCAGTGCGACCCTCTCAGCCTCCCTCTCTGTTCTCTGAGGACACGGTAAGAATTCCTACTGATGTATACTCGCAGTTTGTCTCATTTGAACGTTTTCTTCCATGAAGACGGGGAGTAATGACCCCAAGGTTTGATGAGCCATTACTCAAAAGCATTTTATTATTAAGACTGCCTGGGCATTCCACCTTAAAAAAAACATACTGGATATTGATTGATTAGTTCTACACTGTTCAAAAAAAAATTAAGGGAACATTTTAAATCACATAAGATCTCAAACAAAATATTCAAGTGGAAAATCTTTACTGAGTAATGCTATATAATTCGTTGAGAACAAAATGATGTAAAAACATTCAGTGGAAACTAAAATCACCAACGTATTGATGGCTGGGTTCAACATTACACCAAAATTCAAAAATTGAAATCACAGGCTGATCCAACTTGCATGAATTTCACCACATCATCTCATAATGTGACTCAGTAGTGTGTGTGGCCCCCATGTGCTAGTTTGCACTCCCTACAATGTCTGGGCATGCTCCTCATGAGACTGCAGATGGTGTCATGTGGGATCCCCTCCCAGACCTGGATCAGGGCATCAGTGAGCTCCTGGACAGTCTGTGGCGCTACTTGGCATCATCGGATGCACCAATACAAAATATTCCAGAGGTTCTCAGTTGTTTTCAGGTATGGGAAACATGTGGGCCATTCAGTGGCATCAATGCCTTTGTCATACAGGAACTGTTTACACACTGTGACCACACAAGACTGGACATTGCCCTGCACCAGAAGGAACCTAGGGCCTCTACACCAGCATAAGGTCTGACAATATCTGAGAATTTCATCCCGGTACCTAACATTAGTTAGGGTACTATTGCCTAGCAATGTGGAGTTCTGCGTGACCCTCCAAGGATATGTTTCCCCAGACCATCACTGACCCACCACCAGACTGGTCATCCTGGATGATGTTGCAGGCTGCATAACATTCACTATGGTGTCTCCAGATTCTTTCATGTCTGTCACATGTGCTCAATGTGATGCTGCTCTCATTTGTGAAAAGAACATTGCACCAATGGCAGAGCTACCAATTGTGTATTCCCTGGTGAATGCCAGTCTAGCTGCATGGCTATGGGCTGTGAACACAGGTCCCACTATAGAACATCGGGTCCTCATGCCACCCTTATGGAGTTTGTTTCTGATAATTTGATCAGAAACATGTACATCAGTAGCCAGATGGAGGTCATTTTGTAAGGGTGTGGCAGTACGCCTCCTATTCCTCCTCATACAAAGGAGCAGATTCCGGTCCTGCTTCTGGGTTGCTGCCCTTCTAGCAGCCCCATTAAGCTGTCCTCATGTAACAGCCTGTCTCCTGGTATCTCCTTCAAGCCCTTGACACTGTGCTGGGAGACACAGCTAACCTTCTTGCAACAGCATGTATGGCTTTGCCATCCTGCAGGAGCTGGACTACCTGTGCACCCTGAATCAGCTGCAGGTACTGCCTCATGTTACCATTAGTGACAAGGACACTAGCAAAATGCAAAACTAGAGAAGAATCTGTCAGGAAGGATAAGGAATAAGGAGAGAGCAATTGTCTGTGGCCACCACCTGCAAAGCCATTCCAGTTTCAGTGGGTTGTCTTGCTGTTGCCTCTCCAGTCACTTTCATTTGCACTAAAACAGGTGAAGCTGGTTCACAATCACTTATGCATCTAACTGGACAGAGTGATATTCCTGAACCTTAACTGACTTGGTGTTAGACTGTCATTTTTGAGCATTGTATATATAGTTTGATTGGACGTGCATTCTGTGGCTTTAATGCAGAGAGTACAGAAGACAGCATCCAAACTGAAACCAAGTAGTACTAGTAGTGATATCTAATGTGTAAAAATGTAAAATTAAATTCTTACTTGCATGTGTGACTGTTATGCAATCCATCTGTACTCTCTGGCACCATGATGAATAAGAAGATATTAAAATACAGATCTCCAATGTAATTAATAGACAACACAAAGCCACATACCTGATGTTCTCCTTACTCCGGTCAAGTTAATTGACTTAATTGTTATATCGTCCATACACAATATTGCAGCATACAATGAAACAAAATAATGTTCCCCAGACCGGGGTGCCAGTTCACAGCATGATGGTGCTGGAGATCGTGTTTCCAGTGCGGACTGTCTGGGGTCTCTCTCTTAGAAAGTCGAGAATCCAGTTGCATAGGGAAGTCTTGTATCTCAACAGAGCTGAGCTTCTGAGGGATGAAGATATTGAAAGCTGAACTGAAGTCTGCTATCGGCATCCTAGCATAAGTGTTTATTTTGACTAGATGATATGTCATCCTCAGAGGAATGGTTTGGGTGGTAGTCAAACTGGAGAGGTTTATGTGACAGCAACAACAACTTTTATTTATATAGCACATTTTCATACAAATAATGTAGCTCAAAGTGCTTTACATGATGAAGAAAGAGAGAAAAAAAAGACAAAGTAAGAATTAAAATAAGAGAACACTAATTAACATAGATTAAAAGTAAGGTCCAATGACCGGGGGGACAGAAAAAACAAAAAAAAAACTCCAGACGGCAGGAGAAAAAAATTAAATCTGCAGGGATTCCGAGACCACAAGACCACCTAGCCCCCTCTAGACATTCTACCTAACATAAATGACCTTGCAATCAGTCCTCATTGTATTCAGCGTTCTCATGGAAGGACTTGATGATGACGGTCATGTGGACTTCTGGCCTTTAATCCATCAATGTAGGGACATCATGGAGCTTTGATTAGGTGGTGGTGGTGCAGATCAGCACCACAGAAAACCAGAAAAAGAACAAAAGAGAAAGTAGGGGTTAGTACAGATTTTAGAGCCACCATGAATAGTAATGATAATTACCCTAAGTTCTTGTCTATAAGCCGCAGCTTATCTAAGGAAAAAAGTTGTGAAAATGAAAAAATAGAATATCGGCTTATACATAAATCCGGCTTATACAGTAATCCCTCCTCCATCGCGGGGGTTGCGTTCCAGAGCCACCCGCGAAATAAGAAAATCTGCGAAGTAGAAACCATATGTTTATATGGTTATTTTTATATTGTCATGCTTGGGTCACAGATTTGCGCAGAAACACAGGAGGTTGTAGAGAGACAGGAACGTTATTCAAACACTGCAAACAAACATTTGTCTCTTTTTCAAAAGTTTAAACTGTGCTCCATGACAAGACAGAGATGACAGTTCTGTCTCACAATTAAAAGAATGCAAACATATCTTCCTCTTCAAAGGAGTGTGTGTCAGGAGCACAGAATGTCACATAGATAGAGAAAACAATCTCTAGCAAACAAATCAATAGGACTGTTTGGCTTTTAAGTATGCGAAGCACCGCGGCACAAAGCTGTTGAAGGCGGCAGCTCACACCCCCTCCGTCAGGAGCAGAGATAGAGAGAGACAGAGTTTGTTTTTCAGTCAAAAATCAATACGTGCCCTTCGAGCTTTTAAGTATGCGAAGCACTGTGCAGCATGTCCTTTCAGGAATCAGCTTTACAAAAGATAGCAACGTGAAGATAATCTTTCAGCATTTTTAGACGAGCGTCCGTATCGTCTAGGTGTGTGAACAGCCCCCCTGCTCAATCCCCATACGTCAGGATCACAGATAGTCAGCGCAAGAGAGAGAGAAAAGTAAGCAATCTAGCTTCTCAGCCATCTGCCAATAGCGTCCCTTGTATTAAATCAACTGGGCAAACCAACTGAGGAAGCATGTACCAGAAATTAAAAGACCCATTGTCCGCAGAAATCCACGAACCAGCAAAAAATCCGCAATATATATTTAAATATGCTTACATATAAAATCACAATTTAAATGACCGCTACGCATGCGTGTTGACTCGGTGACGCCCAGAGCAGAAAGAACGCGCTCCGGCCGCGCCATGCGGGGAGTGAGAGAGACGCCAATATCTCACACTCTCTCCCCCCTTAAAGAAATAAAATGGGTGCGAGTGAGACCACTGACCTCCCTCTCTTCTATTAGTTATAGTACGTTCGGCTTATCCATGAGTCCGGCTTATCTATGATAAGATTTTATTTTAAAAATTCGTATGATTTTTGGTCTCTGGCTTATACACGAGTCCGGCTTATAGACAAGAACCTAGGGTAATTAAATATACAGAGCATCAGGATTAAACTAAAATGAAGCTATGAGAAAGCCATGTTAAAGTAATGTGTTTTTAGCAGTGCTTTAAAGTGCTCCACTGTATTAGCCTGGTGAATTCCTATTGGCAGGCTATTCCAGATTTTAGGTGCCTAACAGCAGAAGGCCACCAGCCTCACCACTTCTTTTAAGTTTAGCTCTTGGAATTCTAAGCAGACATTCATTTGAAGATCTAAGGTTGCGATTTGGAATGTAAGGTGTCAAGACATTCTTATATATAAGATGGAGCGAGATTATTTAAAGCTTTGTAAACCATAAGCAGTATTTTAAAGTCAATTCTGAATGACACAGGTAACCAGTGTAGTAACATCAAAACTGGAGAAATGTGCTTGGATTTTCTTTTCCTAGTTAGGATTCTAGCAGCTCCATTCTGCACTCGTTGCAGTCGATTGATGTGTTTTTGGGTGGTCCTGAGAGGAGTGCGGTACAGTAATCTAGCCAACTGAAAACAAAAGCGTGAACTAATTTCTCAGCATCTTTCAATGATATAAGAGGTATAACTTTTGCTATGTTTCTTAAGTAAAAAATGCTGTCCTAGTGATCTGATTAATATGTGATTTAAAATTCAGGTCATAGTCAAGTTACCCCTAAATTCTTTACCTCAGTCTTGACTAATGCATCAAGTTTATTTCTAATAACCTCATTATATCCATTATTACCAATCAATAAAATTTCAGTTTTCTCTGTGTTTAGCTTGAGAAAATTACTCCTCCTCCATTGAGAAACACAAGTAAGACATTGTGTTAGTGAAACAACAGAGTCGGGGTCATCAGGTGCTATTGATAAATACAGCTGCGTGTCATCATTATAGCTGTGGTAGCTCACGTTATTCCCCGAGATAATCTGACCTAAGCCTAAGCCTTCAGGTTGTCCAGATGTCACCTCTTGAAGCTCTTCATGATGACCGGTGTGAGTGCTTTAGGGCAGTAGTCATTGAGTTATTTATTAACACCATAAAGCTAGCACATGTGATAATCAGAACATTAGATTTTTGATTCCACAGCAATGCATTGACACTAGGGCATCCATTCCCGCATTACTGCTGTAATTCCCAGGAAAACGGGAATGGCCAAGCTCGCATATATAGCGTGTAAAAATCGATCAAGAAATAAGAGATACAGTTGGAAATAATTAAGGTGGCGCCATTGCTGCAGCCTGCACTTCATCAGACAACAGCTTTGAACAGCAACTTGAAATTGCAATGCGTCAGTCTGTTGCATCCGCATTATCTGTGCCAAGAAACTTGCCATCACAGAATGATGACAAGAAACTGGATGCATCAGTAGAAGCTGAAATGGCGGTGTTTCAGAGTAACGGCAAGTGCGAGCGTTGTTTAGAACAAGTGTATCAGTATCTGATGATTGTGCTGCCTACTTCAGTGGCATACTTCTGCACGAAGGTGCGTTTTTCCCTGGACGACCGCACGCTGGACACAATAATAATAATAACAAATTACATTTATATAGTGCTTTTGTCAGTACTCAAAGCACTATCCACACAGGGAGGAACTGGAAAGTAAACCTGCAATCTTCCACAGTCTCCTTACTGCAAAGCAGCAGCACTACCACTGCGCCACCTGTGAGGACATTGTGCTTTCTACGCTCTTATTACCACAACTAAAGATACATGTAGTTATATGACAGCATGAACTGCTTGTAGATAAGTTTAGTCTTTCATTTGTGTCAACATATTGTGGTAGTTTTATTAAAAATAAGTGTCGGTCGTTCTAAAACCGTTCACATGTGAGATGCCCGTGCACTGTGTCATGCCCGGGATTCCCGGGAATGGATTCCCTAATTGGCACTTAAGGTTGTATTTATATGTTGGCTTTGCAGGAAAGTTCCAGATGCAGAGAAAGAAAAAATAAAAATAACAGAACAAATACTGAACTTTGCAAAATACAACATTTGAGAACAGAAAAAGCAATGATCTTTTTTAGTTCTTCATTTGCAGTTGTCAGACTTGGGAGACCCATTTTGCCTCACATTTTTTATTCTAACCAGATTTGTAGTCTGTGGTTTACTGTTGCTGTTAACTATCATAAGTTTCTTTGCCATTTAAAATTTAAGATACTTGGCCAAGACTATAAGTGAATAGACATTGCTAAACAAAAGTCCATCCATCCATTTTCCAACCCGCTGAATCCGAACACAGGGTCACGGGGGTCTGCTGGAGCCAATCCCAGCCAACACAGGGCACAAGGCAGGAACCAATCCTGGGCAGGGTGCCAACCCAGTGCGGCTGGAATTTACCCAGAGCCAAAGCGCCATTGCATTAGGGTGTGCCATGTTAGCCCTGATGACTCTTGTTTTGGCTGTGTGAATTTGTCCAGCCATGCTTTGGCAAAGGCAGTTGGTGCCATACTGTAATAGTAAAGAGAAAACTGAAGTAGTTGGCAAATATGTCAAACAAATAAAGTGATTAATGAATAAAATATGACAATATGTAATCCGTTACGTGTTCTTTGTTACCTCATGTTTTCTTTTTTTAAACTATTTTTTATGACTAGATAGGTACGTGTTAGTTATGTCCTGATATTTAGATTTGAAAAAGACCTGCCATGAATTATGTGATAGAAAGTCGTAGCTTAGTGCTCTGCACAAGACAGTAGTTTGCAAGTATTACACAAACCTCACTCTTGTTTTGCTCATATATCACTAATTAAATTAACAGTTTAAAGACTGAATTAAGAAATGGTATTTGGAAGCCAAATTTGTCTTTGGCATCTCATTGTTTACAAAATGACTTAAAGATGGCATCTAGGAGAATTTGTGGCCTGTACAAGGGAGAAAGAGAGGAGTTAATTTGAATCTTTAAGCAGGATAACAGAATGACATCCTAATGTATGCAAAAACAGGCATATGCTGAGGTGTGAAATAAATGGCGCCATCTTTGTTGTACTGCTTACTGTTGTTCACAGAAGCTCTATGTTATTGGGACTAGCCGATATGCCTTAAAGAATTAGAAGGGAGAGAGATTGGAGTATTGGTTAAGTATGTAGAGTGGTTATTTATTTTATTATACTGTTTTCTTTAGTGATCAGGTCACTTACACATAAATTATGACATGCAACTGGTGAAACACCAATCCACTATAGAGTAAATGGACTTATTTAGTACAGATGTACGCAGTGCCATATTGTTAAAGCAATAATGGTATGGTCACCTCAGAATTTTCTGTTTGTTTTTGAATTGTTGCTGCAGTCACATTAAATAAAATCATGTACTTAACAACTTGCATAAATACTATAAAGTACTTTTCTACTTTAATTCTTCTAGTCTTGCTCCCACTGTTTGTTAATAGTCTACACAGTATATGAGTAATAAACATTTTAGAATCTTAAGTCCCCACTGGGAATGCAATGTTAGTGTAAAACTGCAGCAGCTCTGCTTAAATTATGATTGTCATGTCAGGAGTGTTTATCTATAATAAAGTGCAGTAGTCCGTGGCAGCTCTAGTTTAGGTATTAAATCAACATCTTGTCTGGAGATGGTCCAGTCATGAGTCCTATCATGTGGCACTACCACATAAAATAGAATACAAATGGCATGTTTTTTATAATACATGGTAATTAAAATGTTATACTTACTGAAAGTTATTTTGCTTGTTTTTTTTTTTTCTTTTGCAGATTGGCAACTTACATCTCAGTGAAAAATCAAAAGTTGAATCAAATGGTAAGATAATTGCTACATGCGCGTGGAAGCCATTTGAAACTGGCCTGTACTTATATGGCATAACATTCAGGTGTATTCTAAAACTTACTTAACTGATTTGAAAGTTAGAACCTTTTTTTTACTTGCTTCATCAGTCAGGTACCACATTTTTGTTTATTAATTATTTTCATGTCATATTTGAAAATAAGGATGATAAAATGCAGTTACATCTGGACATAGACAATGTTAAATACTAGCTTTAAACAGTACTTTTCAATGCCATGTAGTTAAAAACTTAGCCCAAATAGCTTTTACGGAGAGTTCAATTCAGATGATGTGAAAAATGGCATAGAGTGATGTGCTTTTGTTAAGATCCTGTCACATTACCTGACTTTTTCAATGTTTTTCAATCACAGACTTCCATTTATATAATTTTAGCAAGTTGTTTGTATTCAAGAAGTGTCAATTTATGAGCGCTCCCCTGAAATACAATGCATATAATGCAGCTGCAAGGAATAAGTAACATGGTAGTTTTGGACCTCACAAACGGAAGAGAGGTTAGTCTGTCTGTTGCCTCGTGTTTTACATACCATGATAGAATGGAAAAAATTAAAGATTCTGGTGGAACTCACCATACCTGAATAGCATACATACAGCATTAGCTTTGTCAGGCAGAACACTACTGACTGTCACAAAAACAGGTGAGCTTGCAATTCTTTGGAAATGTGAAACAGTGCTGAATGTCATCACGCAGTCATGTAATTTCACATGTCTTGCAATTTCTTGTCATGTATTCTGACATATGTAGGCAACGAGACCAGTAACTCAGTAGTCAAGTTTGCCATCCCCTCTGACTAGAAATCATGTCATGTCCTTCTGCCTTTAGTTGTCAGTTGTGGAGGATCTGTGACTAGTTGCAGTTCAAATGACTTGAACATAACACTTTTGAAAGAAGTACCGGGTAGAGAGTTATAAATACCTGCCCAAGTCTCAAGGTGAAATTGTTGACTGATTCAGACCATAATTGAGAGCAGGTCTGTTATTTTGCTGATAAATGGTAGTGTCATGAAAATATTAAATGATTAGAATGTGCAGATAATTCAGCCGTTAGTTTTTGTTTTAAATGTAAGCCCTGGGTTTATATTTATTCCCTCTACACTAGAGAACAATTTTCATATTTCCCTTTCCTCTCGCAATAATTTCTAGATAAGTATCTTTTTGCTTTTATTTTATCTCAGTAAAAACTGGAACTGTCCTAACAAATGTCCTTGAAGAATAAGTATGCCAGATTTCAAAGAAATTGATCCAGTGGGAGCTGAGTTGTTTGATATGGACAGACAGACAGACTAACATGGCAACTGCAATAGGTGCTTTTTGCATTATACGCAAAAAACAAAATCAGTCCCCTGAATGGCATACATTTATTTTTGAACTATTTAAACGTGAGTGAGCCATTTATAAAAGTTGCTGGCTTCAGGTTGGAATAGGCATTTATCCCCAAATTATCTTAATGTGTTTTTGTGCCATTTCATTTATGGCAGCAGATCTCTGTCTAAGTCTACTTCACAGTGACTGTTAACTAGGTGCAGGGCCAGGCTTTTGAGAACAGTAGGTGCTGACTTCTTCCATGGTATGCTCTGTTTTAAGCAGCAGTAGGAGCAGTTTAGCTTAACTAACAAATCAGTTTACTATGAAGTCCTACACTCACATGGATTACATGATAAATCATAAGGGTTACCTTTTTTTAAATATTCAAATGATACTTTGGTAACAAAGACAAAAAGTAAGATGTTTATCTGTGTACATGCCCGATTCTCCTGGGGACTGCTCCCTTTGTCTGATGCAAAGTGACTGTGATTGTATTTCTTTAAGTTATTTGTCATTCAGTTTATAAGTGGTATTTATTCAAACCTTTAAGCATTTGTATTAATGTACTGTAAAAAGTGTCTACGATTTGCTGTATGATTTTATTTATGTTACAGATACAGCAAAACCAGAGGATAACGTGAATAAAACAGAAGATGACGACAAAGGTAAGTAAATACAGTCATTTAACTGTAATTTAATTACTTTGCTGATTTGTCTGATTTATATAAGTAAATGGTACGTGACAGTAAGTCCTTGGTGTAACACTGTTGCAGAAATTCCTTCTGTATCTTTTCTGTATTTAGTTTTTGTCTGGTGCCATTTGCCATAGATTTGCAGTGCCAACTATATGTGATTTCTGTGCCCAGAACGTTTACTAGCCTATTATGTTTTTAAAATTTCCTTTTGTTTTATTTCAGAGGACAGAGCAGCTCAGTCTCTGCTGAACAAACTGATTCGCAGCAACCTGGTAAATACAACTAACCAAGTAGAAGTTCTTCAAAGGGATCCAAACTCACCATTATATTCTGTCAAATCATTTGAAGAATTAAGATTGTAAGTTAATCCTTTCCTGTCCTTTTAACTCTTAACTTGCAGATACAACTAGAGAGGCAGAATTTGATTAATTTTCTCTTTTTTATTTCTAGAAAAAAACAGCTGTTAGATGGTGTATATGCTATGGGCTTCAATAGACCATCAAAAATTCAGGAAAATGCTTTACCTATGATGCTCGCAGTGCCGTAAGTCTACTTTTTTATAGCAGTGTGCTTAAAAATAAGCCATGTTTATTTTTTTTTTTTTAATGTAAGTTACAAGTTGCCTTCATTGTCTCCTTTATCTTTTTCAGGCCACAGAATTTAATTGCACAATCTCAGTCTGGTACAGGAAAAACTGCCGCTTTTGTGCTTGCAATGTTAAGTCATGTGGAGCCAGTAAATAAATGGCCACAGGTCAGTGTAACTTCCTTACCTATGCTGTTTTCCAAATTAGCTTGTATTAACACTAGAATTACCAGAGCCTACAAGAAAACTTGTAAATCCGGCCCACCTTAAATCCGTTCGCACTTCTCCGTCAGCGTCTTTTGTCCTGTAAATGTGCAGATTAAGACAAGCAGCCGGCTATTCCATCCCCCCACTGTTGCAGAAAGTTCACAAAGTTTTCTCAACTCGTGCCTTGTTTATCTGGGAGTGAGTGAACTGCTGGAGTTTTAGAGTGGAAGTAATAGATCGTTATTTGGAACACATTCATTCCATGTGTGTTCCGTTTCTACAGTAATGTGTGTAAACACATTGTTAAAACAGAAACGTTTTCATATTTTAGTAATAAATGTTACAAAATGTAGGCATAAACTATAGTATGTGTGAAGCCTGAAGTCCAAACATCAAATAAACACTTTCACAAAAGGCTCAAGGACGATAGAACAGCCTCCATGGCGTAGCAGTAAGATTTGCCGATTTGTAATTAAGAGTCCCTGGTTCGATCCTGACTGTCTCCTGTATTTGCTGTTTTCAAAAGTGTTAATATTGTACAGTACACACATACATTTGGTTTGTGTCTGTAATAGACCATGTACATTTATAGTACTGTACTCGTAAATGTTACCTTTTTTTTTTTTCACTTTTATTGTCTCAGTCACGATCACCGTACATACATCACTCAAGGGATCTGACACTGTTAGTTTTTATTTGAAACTGGGAATAACTGTGGATGTGAGTGGTGTTTTGAGGCAATGGAACTGGACATTCTCTTTCTTTTTTTTTTTTCTTCGTGCTGCGCCAACATCGTGCACCAGAAGGCGTGAGCTTATTCAGTGCAGCAGGATCAACGTACATGTACTGTGCAAGGCATGTACAACGCCAGTGTATATTCAAACTCAATCTGACGCTGTTCGTTTTCAAATAATATTGCATTAGTGCGATGATGTTTTCTGATTAATTTTATACCCAATGTCCTCCCATATATTTGTCTCTTTCTTTTTTTTCTCTGTGCTGCAAGAACCGTGCATGCATTGCACAGTACATGTACGTTGATCCTGCTGCACTGAATAAGTTCACGCCTTCTGGTGCAGTTTCAAATAAAAACTAACAGCGTCAGATCCCTAGGGTGATGTATGCATGTATGGTGATTGTGACTGAGGCAATAAAAGTGAAAAAAAAGGTAACTTTTACGAGTACAGTACTATAAATGAACACAGTCTATTACAGACTCAAACCAAGTGTATGTGTGTACTGTATAATATTAACACCACTGAAAACAGCAAATACAGGAGACAGTCAGGATCGAACCAGGGACTCTTAATTACAAATCGGCAAATCTTACTGCTACGCCATGGAGGCTGTTATATCGTCCTTGAGACTTTTGTGAAAGTGTTTATTTGATCTTTGGACTTCAGGCTTCACACATTCTATAGTTTATGCCTACATTTTGTAACATTTATTACTAAAATATGAAAACATTTCTATTTTAACAATGTGTTTACACAGATTACTGTAGAAACGGAACACACATGGAATGCATGTGTTCCAAATAACGGTCTATTATTTCCACTCTAAAACTCCAGCAGTTCTCTCACTCCCAGATAAACAAGGCACGAGCTGAGAAAACTTTGTGAACTTTCTGCCACGGTGGGGGGGATGGAATAGCCGGCTGCTTGTCTTAATCTGCACATTTACAGGACAAAAGACACGAACGGATTTAAGGTGGGCCGGATTTACGAGTTTTCTCGTAGGCTCTGGTAATCCTAGTGTTAAGAATAGATGTGACTCATAATTGGAATTGGATTAAGCTGGTTTTAAAAAATTATTTTGTGTAATGTTAAATACATCCATTTTGTAAGAGATATGCTAATTTACTCCACAGCAGTCTTGTGTTGAATGCTAAGACTAATTTAGTGTTCTTGTACAATGATTACCGACTGTGAGTCTATGTATCCCTAGGTTTCTGGGAAAGTAACTTTTAGTTCTTCCTTTGAAAATAAAATCTTTTCATGCTGCTAGGTTGTCAGTAGGATGCTTTCTTTGTGAGATTCTTTACAAAAATCCATCAGCAGTACCTGGCTTCTTAAATATAGCACATTTATTAAAAGCATCTCTAACATAAGATTATATAAGGATTAACCATACAGAGACTGCAAGGTTTGGCAGTCCTTTATTGTCCTATTAAAAGAAATGTTTTTCTGGATTAAAAGAGTGTACAGTTTTGAATTAATTCAGTCTTGAGTGTTGTATAATCCTTATCTCTTTTTAAATGTGTGTGTGTGTTTTTTTTGCACAGTGCCTTTGTGTTTCTCCAACTTATGAACTAGCATTACAGACTGGGAAAGTCATTGAGCAAATGGGGAAGTTTTACCCAGAGGTGAAACTTGCATATGCAGTCAGAGGAAACAAATGTAGGTATGCCTCAGAGGCTGAACGTACAAATTTTAATATTTGTTTTGATTTCTTCTATATTTATTGCATTATAATGTACTGATTATTATTTTATCGTATCTTTAATAATATTTTATAGTCTTGTTTTAAACAAACAGTCTGTAATAAAATAATCTGTTAAATCAAATAGTTCATTTAATCTCTGTAATGTGTTCAGTAAGAAAAATTTAGTGTATTGATGCTAATATTATTCTTTTTTCCCTACAAAAATAATAACAATTTTGAAAGAATTATGCTTGGGTGTTAAAAGAAACTTTATAAATGAATGCAGATTTAAAAATGATTTATTTCGAATAACATAATATGATAATTTTACTATTCTGTGTTTGAAAAGTTCAAAAAGAGATCAAAATATATCACATTGATTCAGCACAACAGTACTGGCACCTGCTGAATTTGAAGTAGACCCTTATGGAATACCAGAGGCTATTGAAATTGTTTATGTAGGATTGCATTGAAGTATTTTTTATTTTAAAAAAGTTCTGGATAAGCATAATTTTTTGATTGGGATATCCAGAAGTAAATACAGTGCTGTGTAATAGTACATCAATACAGTTCTGCTTAAATAAAAGTATATTTCCTAAATGTCATTTTTGTATATTTGTTAGTGGAAAGAGGTATGAAAATTCAAGAACAGATTGTAATTGGAACCCCAGGCACAGTACTTGACTGGTGTGCCAAGTTGAAATTTATTGAACCAAAGAAAATTAGAGTCTTTGTACTGGATGAAGCAGATGTCATGATTGCAACCCAAGGTCACCAAGACCAAAGCATTCGAATTCAAAGGTACATTCTTTTCTTTAAGGAAAACTAAGATTCTTCACCGCCGTGTGAACAAGTCTAGTTGTTATTTTCATCATACTTGCATTGCAAGCATAATCTAAATAGGCAATACACAATAATATCACAAACTTTCAACATAAAACACAACAGCACATACTGAGCACAGTCATTGTTAAACTTGCAACTTTCTTAAGGAAGACTAATAAAGGGAAAACAGTGAGGAAGCAACCTTTCCTGAGATGTTGTATTTTGTTGAACAAGGAGGGTACAAGCTGGAACAGATTAGTGGAATTAGAAGTCATCATGCAAGAAGGCTAATGATATAGAAGTTATGTTTGTTTTTTTTTCACTGCATTAATCCTCATGGGCAAATTGTCTGTTCACATGACCTTTGAGGATCAGAGTGCAGAGTCAGCTATTGCACAGTGCCTCTGGAGCCATTTTCAGGTCAAGGGCCCAGTGAAGTAGAATTGCTTCTGACAGTAACGAGAACCAGCACCCTACTAGATACCAGTGCAGATCCTTAGCCTCCAAGCCACCATTCCGTCCCAGTTTCAGTGTTCAGTTTCAAGTTGTTGCTGATATCCATTCAAAAAGATCAGATCATAGAAATTGGCTGACCTTGGATATAAAGTGTAATTTAAGGTTTTTGCTTCTTCCCGTAATCAATAATGTTATCAGTTTATTTAGATGTATTGTGCTAAAGGCTGTTTGTGGTGTATCAAGCAAATGCTCAGTTCCCTTCCAGAATGCACTGAGCTTCATTTAATATCCCACAGACTATATTAATATCTTTGACATATTTGACAAATTTTATTGAACTGATCAGAGCAAAAAAAGTTTTAGTAAACAGAGAAGCCAGTTAGTTAAGCTACACAGAGCCTTCAAGAGCCGTGCTACTAGCAGTCAGAGTGCAACCTACTAAATTGTTCACTGTTTCCTGCTCTTCTGGAAATAAAGTAGTAATAGGGTGATAATACTTGTACCCAACAGTTCATGGAATAATGTAGTGTCTGCACTGTGGTCTGTAAATAGATATGATTATTCAGTAACTGTTCAGTAAATACAGATCTAAAAAGGTGTGATATAAGTACTTGAGGTAGTTTTCAGTAGATTTCATGGCTCATTGAGAAAACTGGTACTGTTCTGATAATGCAGAGGTGCAAGTTCTGAGATGAATGAAAATGAGAAAAGTGGAACCTTTCAATACCACAGATGTAAAGGCCACTGGTCTGAAATCCCAGTGTGAGGTTGTCTTGGGCACAGGAATGATGGCAGAGTCAATAAAACACAATAGCAGATAAGAAAGATTTTAGGGTACAGTGGAGCCAACATTGTAGCATAGTGCCTAAGCACACAGGGGTTGGCTTTTCAAAGAACTGTTATGACTTTATCTTGGAATCTAAATGGCAATAAAAAGAAATTCAGAGAACATGTTGTGTGTTTTTTGTCAGGAATGTTGAAACTCGATAAAAAGTTCAATGTTTTTTAGAACTGGATTTCGTGTAATCTCAAAGTTACCATTTTCTAAAAAACTTGATTTTCTTTATCATTTGGAGAAGTCCATATTTACCTGTTTTATACTGGTCATTGTTCTCTTTTTTCTGTACTTGATTTTTATTTTTTGTAAAGCCACATTTCTGTACAGGCTATTATGTATTCTAGTATCTAACAATTGCATTTCCATTTGCTAGTCATGCTTCATGTATTTTAATATATTCTGCCAAACTTTTTTTTTTTTTAATAATTTTAACATAAAGGTTCTGGTACTAATTTTAACTTAAGGCTTCTGTGTAACATAATAGAGACCTTCAGTTGTATAAATGAAGACTGTTTTAAAAGTCCTAATGATCTGATCAAACTAATGTATGTTTTAAAATGTCTGCAAAAAGGCCTTTGCACAGTGGGACAAGACAAAGTAAAAAAGACGAGGACCTAATATGACTGTGCTGAGTCTTTGCTGTTCTTTTTTTTTTGTAGAATGTTGCCAAAAGACTGCCAGATGCTGCTTTTTTCTGCTACCTTTGAAGATTCAGTGTGGAGCTTTGCACAGAGGATTGTGCCTGACCCAAACATTATTAAGTTAAAGCGAGAAGAAGAGACTCTGGATACAATCAAGCAGTACTACGTTCTTTGTAACAGCAAAGAAGAGAAATTCCAAGCCCTTTGCAACATATATGGCGCCATCACTATTGCACAAGCTATGATATTTTGCCATGTAAGTCATAAATCATAGACATATTAAATTTGTATCTTACTAGTTGCATTGTTCTGTGGCATACCTTTGATGATTAACAAAATTAAAATTGCATTTTCGCAGACCCGAAAAACAGCAGGCTGGCTAGCAGGGGAGCTGTCCAGGGAAGGTCACCAAGTGGCACTGCTGAGCGGTGAAATGATGGTAGAACAGAGAGCCGCTGTCATTCAGCGTTTCAGGGAAGGGAAAGAGAAAGTCCTTGTAACAACCAATGTGTGTGCAAGAGGTTAGTTGTGGAAATCATGTACAAACGTAGAACAAGATTATTTTCTGACTGTAAGCATTATACACAACTACAGATCCATTTACTCTCTCAATATGCATGTCCTTCTACTACATCCATTTTAGTATTGCCTTTTGTGATAATACTGTACTCAATATTTGTATTGTAGCTTTGTAGCAGTTGTTGGGCTTTTTAGGTTTTCCTGATATCTGTCTAAAGGGTGAGGTACACCTTCTCAACACACCATAGAGAATACAAGCAAGATATTGTGTTGAGAGACATTTTTCACTCCAAGACTGATCCAGTGATTCTGAACCGTATGGTGTGCTTGTTATAACAAATCAGACAGAGCTTGTCAGAGCTGCTCTGAAATAAATGAGCAACACGTTTAATTTAATAAAGAAACATTAATCAAGGATGACATTATTTTTAATACAGTAGCTAACAAAGTACTTCTGAAGAAAGAACAGCATAAATTTCCAGTTTGTAGTCTGATCTTCTTAAAGTTTATGCTCAGTATGTGCTGTCTGTTTTGCATATAAATAAAGCCACTAATCTTTTTCATCCCTTATTTAACAGTGTATAAGGGCAGGCTACCAGCTGCTCATTTTTCTCTGCATAAAGCATTGTCACATCTGCTTGCTTTTTTGTATGCATGAAGAAGTGATATTTTGAAAAATAGCTCACAAATATAGAAACTAAAATATAATCTGTGGCTATCAGGATTGGCTGCCTTTGCATAGGAATCTGTAAGGGTGAAGCTTTCTCTGCTTGGCTCAGTGTAGCTCTTTTCAAGAATGTGAAGTGCAGTTAAACATAATAATCTTTTATTCACATATTGGCTCTTGACCAAGAGAGAAAAACAGTTGGTTATTATCCTGTGCAAGCGCTCATTGTCACTCTGAACTGCCTCTGAGGCCTGTTATTAAATCGTAAAGTATAAAATGCTCTCTTTAAATGCATACTAATTAATTATACAAAAAATGTATGTAAAAATTTATTAGGTCAGAAGTTTTTTTAAACATTTGGATTTGCATTTATCTTTATGGCTACCTAACATCTACTAGCTGATGCATGTTAATTGAATCATAGGAAAATTTGTGACTTCTGACTGTCCCTTTTGATTAACCCTTCTTTTAAGCAAGAGCACAAAAATGTATGCTAAAATTATATTCAATTTTAACCCACATGCACTCTTTACTGCTGAACTCTTATTTGAAAACAGCCTAATGCCAGTTTCAGGACTGCTTACTAAAGCATTCTTGACTAAATAATTCTTAGGAATCTCATGAAATGCCCTTATTCTTGTAACTAATGCTTTATTAACCATTGTCACAAACTTGACCACAAGTCATAGCAAGGTTTGGGGCAGCCACCCGTATAATTGGTATCCTGAGGGAATAGAGAAAAGGTGGAGGCTTTTAAAGGGGAAGACAGGCTCATGAGGGTCTTCAACCATAGGCTCAAGCCCGGACATGACGTCACAGGGGCTGGAGCCGGAAAGGTCTTCCTCCATAGGCTCGGACCCGGAAGTGACGCCAAGAGGGCCAGGTGGAATCTTCCGTGAATGGTCTGCAGGAAAGGGAGAAAAAGAGTCAGTGCACTCTGCCACATCCCGGTTTGTTTCGGAATTGCCCTTACTCAAGCCCTTTAGCTGCCTTCCATGCGCACGTGTATGACACCATTTACATAAATAAAGGCACCCTTTTTGGTGTTTCTGATACCGGAATAAAACACCAATCAGCCCCAAGCGCAAGTAAATAGACTCGGCATATTCACAACTCTTCAAAGGTTTTGTCTCGTGTGGAGTAAACCTGAAAGTTCCCAAACGTTGTGACATAATTTATTATTTCTCAGTCCATCACATTGCAATATTGTTTGCTGGGATTTTTATCAATTTACTGAGAGCGCTATCAGAAAGTTTTTTTTTGTTTTTTTTAAATTATAGCACCATGTATGGATATAGGACTCTCTCCAGTGGTGCAAACATTTAGACTGCACCATCTCTGGAATGCAGAATCAGTACATTTTATCAGTACTTGTATAAAAAAGGTATCACTTCTTCATTCCCACATGTGGTACTACTGAGATTACCTTACTAAAAGCTCTGTCGAATAGATTTACACATTTCTGCGTATAGTGATTTCAACTTTAACCTCACTAAAGCCAGGCGTGCAGTGTACGATTTTTGTGGCATGATTTTAAGCCCAATTTTCAGCGACCAGAACAATTTCTGTCATGTCAGAAATTTTAATCGGCTTTCTTGTAGTGTGGGCAGTCTCATGAGCAGATTTTCTGATGTCACCATCAAATTTCTCGAACTTCATTGTGCAGCAAAGGTCAAGGAAACTTTTCATATTATTCATCTCTGTTACATCATGGAAGGAAATGAACACCGTGATTAAAAATGATAATTACTTTAACAGGTTGGCCAAACACATATTGAATTTGATTTTAAAGTGAACAGTTGTAACAGCAATGAGAAATGATTGGTATTGTATTTCAGTATGTTGTTGTATTGTGGCTGGACATTGTAAACTGGGTATTGTTGTTGTGCTGCTCATTTTCACCTTTTTAATTTTAAAAAAGTTTCTCTCATATTGCAACACACATACTGTACAATAAATAGTCAATGGCAAAGTATCATAAGAAACATTTACTGGAAGGACCCAAAATAAACATACAGTGGTAAATTACATTAATTACATACTTCCCATTTTCTCTGTAAACTAGACAGATTGTGTTGTCCACTCCTTCCCAGCCATCTGGGTGTCCAGTTATGCCTTTTACTTTTCTTTGTAGCTTCAGAGCACCATACAGCAAAAGTCAGCAATACAGCCATTTTCCTTGTTGACATTTTGAGAAGCCTGTGGCCATATTGCTTTTTGAGTGGGTAAAGCTTTATTGTAAAATGTCAATGAGTAAAGGTGTCTGTCGAGGCCTTGTACACGTATTTTCTGAGTGCCCACATCATGGCATGTCAATCGAACAAAACATGCTTGTAAAGTTTCAGCAAATATGCAAGTGACGACTCTGTTGTGCAGTGTGAGTAATCACTTGACCACAATTTATAAAAATCACATCATTTATGCCCGGCATCCAATAAAAGGGAATAATATATTACAATAAAATGTAAAATGAAATATTTAATAATTTAACACTCATCAAGTTGTAATATTATTAGGAAAGCTGTTTGTTTTAGGAGTGAATATTACAGGATTTTTGTCATTTTCTTTTGTACATTTTGCAGTCTTTAGAGTTGTGCCGTGATGATAATCCAGATGTTGTTGCTTCAATTTGCAAGACCCCTAGCTGATGAAGCTAATGTGATCTTTCCCTTAATTTTCAGGCATAGATGTGGAACAAGTGTCTGTTGTCATCAATTTTGACCTGCCAGTCGATAAAGACGGGAACCCTGACAATGAGACATACCTTCACAGGATTGGGCGCACAGGACGCTTTGGTAAACGAGGTCTAGCAATTAACATGGTGGACAGCAAATTTAGCATGAACATCCTAAACAGAATAGAGGAGCACTTCAGTAAGTTCCTTTCCTTTGTTTTGTGCCTAACTGCTTTTTTTGGAGGATTTTTGGAAGTGCAGTAGTTTGTTGCACTTAAGTGTGAAATAAGAACTTTGATATTACAGATCACAATGTACATGCCATTGTTTTAAGTACGATTTTATTATGGATGCCTAGTTTTGTTAAAATTCATTATGGTGTTTTCTAAACTGTACGATTTCATGGGAAGCTGGAGTTACAGTCGATCTTTTGACAATAATGGGCTCAGGGTAGAAATGAACCCTGGGCAGCTGGCCAGTCCATCACTGAGCGTGATAAATGTGTGCACACATACATGCACTTTCACTGGCACTGGGGCAGTTAACAGGCAGCTATTAAGTTAACTGTATGCCGGTACCGTCTCAGCCCCCAAAGAGACACAGGGAGCATTCTGGGGAGCAGAAGCCATCTAGCTTTGATTTCTTGGCCCATTTGCATGTACAGTATGCATCTCTAATCGCGAGATTTCAAACCAAAAGCTGTTTTCTTCACTTATGCTCCTCTGGTTATTATTTGGAGGCAGCTTTGCTTTCTTTTGCTAACGCAGGAGTGAATATGAGGTACACAGTCTGCTGCATTCATTAAATTGATGACATGTATTTACTGATAAAACAAACACTAAATGTTGCCTTCCTACTGTGCTTATCAAGTTCATGGTTCATTTTCAGTAACTCCCCACCCCTCAGGTTTCTCTGAACCATTGGCTTCCTTTACTTAACAGAGCACATTACTGTAAACCTTCTGGCCTTCATTACAGTGTACTGTGTATTTCACAGAACAGATGATCTGTCCTGTTGTGTGAGGGATGTCCCATCAGTCTGAGCATTTAATCCAGGCTGACGACTCACTGCTTTCTTCTGACATATTCAGATTAGAGCTGCTCCTCACGTTGTAAACAGGTTTTCTTCTTATTCATTAGAACACAAATGCCATTATGAGATGTAAAGTGGATTTTCCTTTCTCTCCTTGGCATTCTTCTACTTTGCCAGGCCACTGTTCCTGTCCAACATTACGATGATTGTGAACCTTAGAATTACACAATTACTGACACAAAGCAAGTAATAGTTTTGGAACTTCACTTGAGTATACAAAAATGCAAAATGAACAGAATGGGTAGGGTGGCCATTTATTTAAACCTGGTCAGTAAATGTGAGGCTTAACTTGGGAACCCTCTAGCAGTTCTGATCACTGGAGTTTTAGCTATCCTGTCCTAAGCCATCAGCCTTTCATTTATTATGTTAACATGAATGCTTACCTTGATGTGGAATTCTACGTATGTAAGTGTTGTAGTATGTTTGTTTTTTTTGTAAATGTGTGCAGAAGCTCTGATCCCCTACTCAGTGAGAACAAACAACACGTGGACTGCCCACAGAATGCACTGCAGCCTGGTCCACGTGCAGGGAGATGGTGTGCCTTCCATTTTCTGAATGTGCAAACCTTCATTACATTACATTAAATTGTGCCGTAATGAGTATTCTGACAAAATGCAGTGAAAGAAAAGTAAATCAAGTCCGTCCCACCCAACCCCCCAATCCATTTTGAGGCCTGCCCTGTCCATATTGGTGCACTCACATATCACACAGGACCAGTTTAGAATTGCACTGAAAATTTTGTCAAAGTTGCTTTAATAACACAAATCATTTATGGGGGTGAGTCAAATGAAAGCCTTACATTTCACACAACTGTATCCTTTTTGTTTTTACGTAATCTCGATGGCATTGACACAAGTCCCCCAGCACTTGCAAAGTTCATGGATTCCTCTTGAAAGTGTTTTGATTTTGTGTGTGCACAGCCACTCATGCACCACACCTGCTGCACCTCTTCATCCGACCTGAAAGTCTTTGTGTCTGTCGCCTCTTTAAGTGGTCCCAAAATGTGAAGATCGTTGGGAGTGAGGTCTGGTGAGTATGGTGGATGTGGAAGTGCAGGTCCTCTGCTTTCATAGGCAGTATGGGGCTGAGCATTGTTATGTTGTAACAAGACACCTCTCCTCCAAAGTCCCCACCATTTGAATATGACAGGTATGAAAACGTTGATGTTTCAATCCTGATGTCAGCTGCTGTAGCGCCCACCTTGCAGTCACTTTGTGGGAGTGGAGCACCTTACTCCGTGCGTGTTACCCACTTGAGGGGAGTCTGTTACGGAACTCGCCGTTTCTGAACTTCCTTCTCCACTCGTAAACTTTCTGGAATGAGAGACACACCACACCTTACTGACCTTCATTTGGTGGTGAATTTCGATCGGTTTCACTGCTCAGAATATTTCCACTGGGGCTGCCGTACTGCTACTCTGACGCCATGTAGCTCGTTTGTACTGTACATTCACCTAAAGTCATTGCTAACGGTGTTGTCAACTCACATGACAATGGGACGGTGTTCTATTGCAATCATTTGCCTCCCCTTCATATATCACTGCAGATGAAGATGAAGATGATGCTAAATTGGGTTTCAGGTCATTACTGTCACGTGTAAAGACGGTGTGACTTTCTAACTTGCGTGTGCCAACAAAAATGCAGAACACTTTGATTAGTGAGTGGAACAGCCTTTCTGTAATTTCATGGTGGAGTTTTTGGCAGTCTGTCATCTTATTGAGGGTTTGAATACAGTAGCTGAAGAAAAAAAACATCTGAAACTTCATGTTGTGAATTTCTAATTCTGATGCTTCTTGGTCACATGAGCTGTGATCTCAGAGCCGTAGTCGCTTTTATACAGCAAATGACAACTTGCGCTTGCTGAGACCTTGTTCTTTTTTTTTTTCCAGATAAAAAAATAGAAAAATTGGATACAGACGACATAGATGAAATTGAGAAGATTGCCAACTAACAACCTTTTGTAAACTGCTTTAAATAAAAGAATTATTTGTTGCTTAAAATGTTGTTTTCAGAACCACCCAAAAGAAGCACCGGACATTCTGCAACAATTCAGGCCTGTCTCAGTTAAGTAGCAGCACTCACTTGAGAGCAAAGAAAATAACAAAGCAGATGTCACCATGTGTATGAGGCGGTGCCCACCCTGGCATCCCCTTCGTGTGTGCACAGACTGAAGCAGGCTGTGCCCGTCATGCCCGACTGTGCCTCCTTAGCACCTGCTTTGTTGAAAGACATCTAATGAATGGTCTGTACCTATGAACACACAAAAGTCACAGCCAAGCAATGAATTTACACTCCTTTATTATCTGGAGAAGCGTAACAAGTTCTTTTCTTGTTGCAGTTTTATGCAATCCTTCTTGGGGCTGCTGTTACATTTCTTTTTTTTTCTCATTTATCCCTCTTAGTGACATTTAATGCAGAAGAGTCTTAATAACCGAGAGAACTCAAAAGTAAGATGGGACATATTGTATGTTTTTTGTTATCCACTTTTAACTATTGTATTTAGCTATAATTGCTATAAATACTGTTTTTCACCAAACTTGTTTTTGGATTTTATTGTTTTATGATATGGAATCTTAATGTATTTGTGAATTTTTGAAGTTGGTCCACACCAGAAACTGTATGGTGTGAATGTACAAAATTCTGCTGCTGTTTTGAATTGAAATAAAACAAATGATTGATTCTATAATTTACTCGCCCTTTGAGTCCGTATTTGGCAGAAATTCCAGTCTTTGCTTTTTTTATTGTCCACTTTCAAGCTTTCCACATGTGGGCACTGCCACCTGCCCGTAGCTGGCTTTGCTCAAAGTCCAGCATTGACTGGGCGCCTCCGGAACATTGAAGTTTATTTGTAGCTACGGCCTCAGATCTCCTTCACACTGCAGCTGGTTTTCTCCAGGATTTCAGTGTACTCTGCGTTGTCCATTTTGTTTGGTGGGTTTTATAATTCATCCAGACTCTGATTGAGACCACAATCCCCAAGGTATAACGCTGCCAGCAGTGTGATTCTCCGATGATGTGGGCCAAATGTAGTGGGTTGAGTAAATAAAGTTACCTGCCAGTCCTATCAAAAATACAACGTTGCATTCGTTTCTGTAGATCATATCGGGTTCAGATTTTGTTTTTTTACCCAGGACCACCCCACCCCACCCCAATTCCTTTGTTTTCAGCACTTTTCCATCAAGCCATTTTTTTTTTTCAGCTCCAAACTGTTGTATGCCCAGTTTCTTCCATCTCAGCCCAGTATCATGTGATTACTTCCGAGATGTCATAGACTTGATGTTCACCTTCCTGCTCCAGCTATGAAGGACCTTCTGCTCTACACACGTTCTGTTTTTCGTTTTCTATATAATGGCCGTTTTCTGCTTTGATGGGTTTTTCAATGCTTTTATACTCTTTCTGCAGTGGGTGGTTTTCAGTAATCCTCGGTTTTGAATGCTCTTTTGTCTTTCTGATGTTTTTATTGTGATGTTCATTAAAGATTGGCGTTATTTAACCTGAACTTGTGGTGAGATGTTTACAGCACCACACAATTAATTATGTAGTATTTACAGTATTTAGACATTTTGTAATTCTAAATTATTCAGAGGTATTTATACTTTGTTTAGTTCAAGTATTCACGTTAGACTTGCTGCAGCACTTTCATCCCACCCAGAGATGATTCCTTGCAAGCAGCATTGTGGAACATGAGTTCGGAAAGTGGATACCTGGATTTTGATATCCGTGTGTGTTTTTGTGTTGAGCAATGATAAAAAATAAATACAGTAAGGTTCCTTATTGTAACACAATAAAACTTCACTCTGGCCCTAGACAATTATACCACGTTTGTCTCTCCATGCTGAGGTTATCAAAAAAATCGACCCTGCAGCTATTCTAATGGTGGTATTCTAATCTGTGGTACTGAGCAGCGTTCACCTGTGGGACAAAAGACGTGTTATTGTCCTCCTCACATGCTGCTCTTCTGAAGTTTTTTTTTTTTTAATAATAGGTGGGCACTCCAACAGCAAAAGACATGCGTAACAAAGTGGAAGACCCTCTGGAGATGGCACTGCACATCCAGGCAGCAGGCATTAGCTCTGAACTGTAAACTGCCTTCATTCTGGGATAGCCACGCATTCTGAACCGTTGTGTTTGTTCCCTATTGCATGCCAAGTTGGGTCAGTTGCATGTTAACTGTTCAGTTATGTAGTGGGCTTCCTTACCTCGTCTCCTGACAAACTGCACAAAATTCTGGCACATTGCTCTTTGCTCATCACTACTAATACGTGTCTATCAATCATGATGCGTATTTAAAATGGCCGAGCACAACTTACTGGATTAGCCAACCTCAAGAAATACAACATTTGGGTTATAATGGGCGTCTTAAGAAGTTGGAGAAGGAGCCCACATTGATGGAAGTGGAATAACATTAATGACAAAATCAAGTTCGCCTCACTTAGATGCACACTTTGACCTCTTTGAATTACACTTCTCATTAGTAGCCAGGCCGGCTCTGCTATTAACGTGAACTAAGCAGTCACCTAGCGCAGCAAAAATTGGGGAGCAACAATTGTTTAAACAATACCAAGGCTGAGTTACGAACACTCGGGGCTCAATACAACTGTCTGATTATATTGTTTTATGTTATTTTCACATACTAGCAATGTTTGGTCTTAAAGATGACCTGATGACCTACACTTCACTATTTTTGGCTCATTTCTCCAGGGGTTTTCCAAATCCCACTCAGCATCTATACTTTTATTTTCTTCAGGCACAGGTTTGTAGTTTTGTTTTCATGGATGCCGACTTGTTATCAACATAGATAATAATTCAACAATAATAACACTAATAATAATGCTCAAACTGGCATATCATAGAAGTAACGGACTCAGCAGAATGAAATTCAGCGATCATAATGGGAACAGGACTGCAGCTCTTGAGTGCGTTGCTTATGCAAAGTCTAATCATCTCCCAGGTGGGCTTACATTAAGACTTGATACCATTCTCTGTTGTTCACCACCGTCTGTGAGATTCACTCTTGGCACGCTAAGAAAGTTTTCAATAATCCAACTCTGAGGTCATGCATTGGTTGGATAGTTAGATGACATTATATGCATTTGCAAGGATACAGTAAGTAGGAGCAATGGGTAAATATTTAAAGATAACCTTTATACTTAAGTTGCTTTGAGTTTTGTGATTATATTAAGTTTGTCCATTTATTTTTAATGTAATTTAATTGAAATGT
The DNA here is from genome assembly GCF_900747795.2 of Erpetoichthys calabaricus. Taxonomy (NCBI): domain Eukaryota; kingdom Metazoa; phylum Chordata; class Cladistia; order Polypteriformes; family Polypteridae; genus Erpetoichthys; species Erpetoichthys calabaricus. The sequence continues at coordinate 166,920,121 of NC_041401.2, read as the reverse complement.
ACAGTATATGTTACAGAGCTGCCCTGGTTGAATCATTAATAGACTTGCCACCATCACCATAAGGTACCTGTTTGGTTGGTGCTTTAAATGAAGACCTATGCAATACAACAATAATGTAAGTAATGACTTTGTGAAGCATTTTTTTTTTTTAGAGATAAACATTAAATACAAAAAAATAAAGTCTGCAAATACCGTCTGATGTTTTCTGAACTTCATATCTGTGATGGTCTCCCTCTTGCATCCAGGCCTCCTCCTGAACCCGGATTGTTGATTTCATCACCGAGACAAGCCAGGCAAATGAGGACACACACATACAGCAAGGGTTAGGTGAAAAAAGTGTTGCGTGCTTTCATTTAAAAATCAATACCAAAACCAAACAGTGTTCAAAATAGTGCAGTGCAATTCTTTGTAAATAAATAATTCAATAAAAACAGTGTCCAATGGAGATTAAAAGTTCTATAAATACAGGGTAGTCAAAATTATGTTAACACTAATGGATTATTTTTATCTCGACCACACCTTTTCAGGTCGATGGATAGGTCATGGTGGACCATTGCCATGGCCTCTACACTCCCCTGATTTGACACTCTGTGATTTCTGGTTATGGGGTATGGCGCATGTATAGCAGGTGTTATGGTGTTTAAAATCTACAAGTTATTCTCTATATTTTTATTATATTTTGCTCAATCACAACAAGATGAATTCAGATGCAAGACACTTGAATAGGCATTATAACATCAAAAGCATATCCTATTCCCTTATACCGCACTTTTATAACAGTTGTTCACAACATAGTGCTAAATTGGTTTTACAGCCTGGGAAAGGAAGACATGCCGATACCTCAGGCAACAACAAAGTTTTATTGTTTGACAAAACAGTTCATTCATCATATTGACAGCCAGCCAATCAGAATATCTAACAATCACATCTTGCAAAACCCCCCCGGTAGAATATTATAATAAATATGCCTCATCTGAAGAACGACATAGGAGGGAGGAAGGAGAAAGGAACAGAGCAACGTCAGAAGAGGGTGCTGGCAACGTGTGGCCGTTTCCTTCTGATCATCAGAAAACAACGAGTGCTAGATCACAAGCCACCTGCGACATTCATCCTTGTCATCTTTACTTTTTCGTAAGCTTTTTCTAAAGACTATATATATCCAGACTTTACTATCAGTCCTATTTTCTATTATTCTTTATTCTACTGGTATTATTATTATTCCTGTAATAAATACTATGCTGCTCTGAACTTTCTATGCTTTGTTTTAATGTCTAGAGTGATTGAAGTAATATGGTAGATTTCTTTGAGCACCTGGTGCAGCTGGAGATTTGCCATTACCTCTGTGCTGCGAGGTTTATTAAGGCTGAGGGTGAGAGCTCCACCCAATAGTAGTGAACAGTACATAAAGTAAGGCATACTTGGCTGATAAATGGCCTATAGCCAAGGATGCTGAGCCTTTGTATGTTTAAATGTATTCTTGTAGACCAGAAGTAATATTTAGGTCTGAGACATCTTTAAAACATCGTATGTTGTTTGTGCCAGTAATAAGTAAGTCTCTTGAAGTGCTGAGAGAGTGACAGGCTGTGTTATTCCTAAGGCACTTGTGTGGTTTAAAGTGCCAGAGGTTAACCAGCTGTGTGTAGGTTGTTCATAGGACACTGTTGAGTTTCTGTGTGTATGCATATAGCTATGTATGCATGTGTTATTCCTATGGTGCAGCAGTAGATCAACCCGGTAACAAATCTGATGAGTACACTTACCCCTAGGTAAAGGGTAAGTAGAGGGAAATATCACGATATTATAGCAGGGAAATTCGTGATATCAATGACCTGAATTACAGAATACAGACTGTAGTATCATCTCTTCCCTGCGAAATGTGTGTCTGGGCTTTAAATAGTACTGTTGCTCATTGGCTTTTGTGTATTGAACATGATGGCGAACAGGTTGAAACATTCCTGTAAATCATCTTGCACATATGAAATATGTTTTGTGAATAAATTGTTTCTGCCATTCAAATGTTAACATAATTTTGACTCACCCTGTATATTCCATGAAAATGATCTTAAAATCCAAGAGGCGATTCTTTAAAACTCAAAAGCCTCAATGATTCCATCTTAAATCTGGCGTCTCCTCTACATATCCTTGCAGTAAATGGAGATGCCGCCGACAGGCACAGGTCCCCATTGCTGACACGCACCGAGCCACACGTCTCCCACGGCCTGTCCCTCACTGTCTGCAGGAGACGCTGCATGGTGGGCCGCTCCTTCTCCCTGGCGATCGCTCCTTTTTCAGCCCGCTCCTGGCCCTGTGGCTCCGCTCACAACCACCTACCTCCATTTTGCTTCAGCCAGGCTCTCTTACTCCTGTCTTTCTCCTCCTTTCAGATCCCTTTTTTAACCTTCCTTTTATTCTTCTTCTCTTCTCTCCCCTCTTGCCCCGTGCAGGCTCCTCTTATCTTGACTTTCCTAATTCGGCACAGGTGCAATGTGCCGTTCCTTTCAAGGCAACCTGACGGACCCTCGCACTCTCACATGTATGCACAATCAGCTAGACACCCCAACCATCCCCTGAGCGAAGTGCTCGCATACACCCGCACCCGACTGAAGCCTGCACTTCACGGCTCAGAGATTATTTAAAACCTGCTCTACACCACGCACCACTTTTTACAATATCTTGCAAACAGACATGGCTATAAATAATGAAATGTCCCCTCGACTGTTTGTACCCTCCATATTTTGCCCAGTTTCTCTCTCGTGTCTCCAGGTTTCCACATAGAGCTCTGGCATTCATGATTCCACTCATCGCAAAGGGGGCAGCGGTGCACCATTTACAGCTCCTGATTAGGAGGCGGTCCCTCTACTTCTGTGCCATCCAGAACAGGCCTGCAGAGGCAGGTCAAGATCTGGGTTCAGCACCATTATCAATTTAATTTAAAGCGTCTTATCTACTTTCAGCCAGTCTCCACTACTGAGTACCACTGTGTCAATAAGAAATGATTTTTAAACTTAGGACTTTTCTTGAGAGGTCAGGTCTTTGGGACTGGGGTGATGCAAGTTGTTTTCCAAAGCCTCGGGACTCTCCCCTGTTCCAGGCTCAGGTTGAAGATGCGCTGTAGAGGACCCCCCAGCTCTGATGCACAGACCTTCAGCAGTCGTGGCGATACTCCATCTGGACCTGCTGCTTTGCTGGCACGAAGTTTCCTCAGCTCTCTGCTCACTTGCGCTGCTGTAATTGTGGGTGGGGATGTCTCTCCTATGTTGGTATCAGCAGAAGGATGTGTAGAGAGTGCAGTACTCCGAGGTGAGAGTGGGTTAGGGTGGTCAAACCTGTTAAAGAAGATGTTCATTTGGTTTGCTCTCTTCACGTCTCTCTCGATGGTGGTACCCCGTTTTGAGCTGCAGCCAGTGATGATTTTCATCCCATCCCACACTTCCTTCATGCTGTTGTTCTGCAACTTCTGCTCCAGCTTTCTCCTGTACTGCTCTTTTGCCGCCCTGAGCTGGACTCGGAGTTCCTTCTGCACGCGCTTGAGCTCATGCTGATCACCGTCTTTAAAGGCCCTTTTCTTCTGATTCAAAAGGCCCTTGATGTCACTTGTAATCCATGGCTTGTTGTTAGCATAGCAGCGTACTGTTCTTACTGGAACTACAATGTCCATACAGAAGTTGATGTAGTCAGTAGTGCAGTCAACAACCTCCTCAATGTTCTCACTATGAGATCCCTGCAGGATATCCCAGTCTGTAGTTCCAAAACATTGTCTCAGAGCATTCTCAGCTTCCTGAATGATCGTGTGGTTACAGGTAGGATTCTCACTTTTGGTTTGTAGTGAGGCTGAAGCAGAACTAGGTTATGATCTCCTTTCCCAAGCGCAGGCAGCGGGGTGGCACTGTATGCGTCTTTAACGTTTGCATACAGTAAATCAATAGTCTTATTTCCCCGGGTGTTACAGTCCACATACAGGGAGAATGCAGGTAATGTTTTGTCCAGCGTCACATGGTTAAAGTCTCCAGTGATTAGCACAAGTGCCTCGGGGTGCTGCGTTTGTAACTTAGCAACAGCAGAATGGATGATGTCACTCGCTATCTCCACGTCCGCCCGAGGAGGAATATACACGATGACAATAATGACGTGTCCAAACTCTCTGGGCAAGTAATACGTTGCATTCTCAACAGTAAGCTTCCACGGCTTGATCATATTCCAATCGGAGTGCTCAACTGACAACGTGGTATACAAAGACAACTATAACAATCGTAATAAACGAACAATGAAACAACGGAGAACCCGTGCATTAAATAAAAAGGCCGCTTACTTGGCAAAGCAAGGAAAAAGGTTGGCCTTATATGGCATTCGTTTATAAAAACAATCGTAATAGACGAACAATAAACCACTACAGAACCGCGAAGCAAGCAGAAAGGATGGCCTTATATGGCATTCATTTATAAAACAACAGAGAAGCTGTGTAAAGACAGCTTCACAAAAAAACAGATCCTTAACAAATTATTATTGGTATATTTTCCCTCAGTTTAAAAAGGTTTTCTTTTCTTCTTCATAAAAATTTAAAAGCAGAACTTCGCCGCTGCAAAGAGCGCCTGACTTTATTGAAAAGAAACTAAACTTGCAGCGCCGCTCTTCAATTACACTTGCCTAACGCCTCTCCTAAGGGGAGATACTGTGGGATCTGGGCATCCGTCAAAGCAGCAATCACAAGCCCGATTAGAAAGCGGGAAGCTGTGATTTGTATATGTATATATATATGTGGATGTGTATATGTATATATATATATATATGTATATATGTATATATATATGTATATGTACATATGTGTATATGTAGATATGTATATATATGTATATGTATATATATGTTTAACACACTACTATATATGTTTAACACACTACTTCTCCGCTGCAAAGCGCGGGTATTTTGCTAGTTAAACTAATAATTAGAACACGGCTTATCAGTGCATCTATACTATATTCTTGTCTAGCTGATGCTTATAAATAATTATATGTGAAAAATGATTGCTGTTTCTCTATATATCAATAAATCTATGCAAAATATATCTGAATTTTTCACTACATGTCATTTTAATTCAAACTGAAGCACTGTCCCGCCCCGAGCGACACAAACTCTAGCTATGCCACTGTCTGCACACTTCTATGCATTTGCCTTTAGATACTCACTTTTGCATATAGGAAGGGGGACCCAAAGATTCTCGAGATCGGTCAATAGCACGAGAGTAGGGTGCTGTTCTCCACTGGATATCGTAGGCCTACAGTCTTGATAGTCAGTCCGCCGAGTGGCATCATGCTGAGTCAATCAAGTGTGTATTTCTGCTGTTTATTCTACAATCATGGAGGTGACTTCAGCACAATTTTTTTTGTCTAAAAGCCACCACGGCAGATTTTCAAGAGACAATGATGACTGTGTTTTCCGATATTGACGGACTTGTTCATAATAAGTTTGTTACCCATGAACATACTGTTAATCAGCAACATTACACCAAACTGTAAAGCCGTCTACGGGAAAGCATCAGGAAAAAAAATGTTCAGAAAAATGGCGCACCCAACACTGCATTTTGCACCCTGACAAAGCACCTGCACCCTCTGCGTTGTCAAAGAGTTTCTGAACAAAATCAATGTGGTTGTTGCTTCACACAGCCTGTCCTTGCCAGATCTCGCTTTTTGTTCCCATAATTAAAATGAAGACTGAAGGGAAGGTTTGCTACCGTGAAACAAATCCTGAAAAAAAAAACAAAAAACGTAGGAAGTAACGGAAGATGAGAACAGGAATGGAAGAAGCGCTGAGACGAGCGTATTGCATCTTAAGTTTGAAGGTGACTAATGAGGAATCGCTGTAGGTATTATAATAAGGGGTTTCGACAAAGGC